>NC_063262.1:15877178-16183658 GCF_019578655.1 Ricinus communis
TTCAACATCCAATTGAAGATCAAGATAAACTTTGGGAGCATTCAAGAGAGGCAACTAGGGTTTGAGATTTGAATTTGCAATTTTAGGGTTTCTCGGTCGACTTGAAAGAGAAGGGTGTACATGTCTTTAATTTATTTTTCCTTATTTTATTCCTAATTGCTTTAACCATGAACATGAGTAGCTAGATCTTTTGCATCCATTAGGGTTCACCTTTGTTGATGGATTATGCTTAATTGTTAGTTTTTATAATTGTCATTCTTACAATCTTCTTGCTATTCGGTAATAAAAAGTTTGATTCGGTTAATTTGAGACGTTGGATTAATTATTTATTAGGTTGTTTCTTCACATTGAGAAATGCTTGTTACAACTGGACATTGAATAGTAAGGACTGGTAGTTAAACTTAGAGATAAGGTTGATTTACTCGCTTCGGATTAGAACTAATAAGTCTTAATAGTTTTAAATCATACTTAATGCTAATCTATAATCCGATGGGAAGAGATTCCATTAGGTTAGTGCAGGTTTAGGGTCCAGAGTGGCTCGAGAGGCAGGGATTGGTCGAGGGATTTGAGCACGGTAAGCAAGATCGGCAATCCATCTGATCCATTTTAGAATTCCATCACTTAGGCTCCCTTTTGGGTTTGTTTCTCTCTTTGCAATTGTCTTTTGATTGTCAGGTTGTTCTTCATTTACTTATTTGCACTCATAACCATTAGGCTGATACGTTAGAACTTTCACACCCTATTTCGGACTAGATAACATAGCAAGCGGTAGTAACTCTGGGTTCACTAGATCTCAGGAAACGACCTTGATACTCACTAGTGCTAGGTTGCATCGATGAGTTCAACACCCTTAGGTGTAGGTTGCATAAATAGCCATCAAGTTTTTGGTACATTGTTGAGAACATAGCGGTGAACTAGAGTGAATTGTTTTGTGTTACTTTAGTCATTATTTGTTTATTCATTTATTCTTTATTTATTTATTTTATTATTTATTATTTATTATTATATTGTTTTGTTGATTGGTGGTTGTGTGGACTTTCGGTTTGGGTAGTTTATGACCGGAGCTCGAACTCAGATCTTATAGAGCCTCTATCGATCCGAGCGATCCCTCGGACTCTTGAGGAAGAGGTTGCAATTAGAAGAGGAGGAGATTGAGGTTGAGGTACGTGGATAGACTAGACAAGATGGAAAACCATGACCCCGGGCCAGCGATAGTCGAGGAGGGCGATGTCGAGTTTGCTCGACCATCTTTAGATGGGACGGCAGTATAGTCGGTTCTTCATGTGACCAATAATTTTGAGATAAAGGCCAATGTTATCCGGATGATCCAACAAAGCGTGCAATTTGGAGGATTGCCTAGCGAGGATCCCAATGCACATATCTCCAACTTTTTGGAGATTTGTGACACATTCAAGATAAATGGAACAACTGATCATGCCATTAAATTTGAGATTGTTTCCATTTTCCTTGAGGGCGAGCAAAGAGATGAGTACGCAATCTCTTCCACAATAGACGATCACTACTTGGAAGGCGTTGGCTGAAAAAATTTTATATAAGTATTTTCCTCCCGCTAAAACTACTAAACTTAGAAATGACATATCTTCTTTTGTGCAGTTTGATGATGAAAGCATGTCACGATGCATGGGAGAGGTTTAAGGATCTTTTGAGATCTTTGCCCACATCACGGATTGCCGGTGTGGATGCGAGTTCGGACCTTAGCGGGTTGAACCTTGCGGCGAAGGCGAGATGGTGGATCTTCTGCGGCGGTGGGCGCTAAGCGATGGGCGGCGGGCCTGAGAACGATAGAGGAAATGGCCATGAACAACTATCGGTGGCAATCCCTCAAGGCGGGCAGAGGAAGCGGGGAGTGGTCAACCAAGTGGACTCTGGCGGCCTTGGCGGCTCAAGTGGAGCTTCTAGCCAAGAAGATCGACCAACTCGGATGCGGTTCATGCGGTGAGCGTTGGGCTGCCAGTTTATGGTGGCCCGCATTGATGCGAGCTGTCTGCGGGAGGTATATTGCTTCATCTTCTACTAGTTTTCCATGTAATTCGCTATGTCTTGATGTTGAGCGGGTTGATTATATGGGGAATGCCCCGAAGGCGTGAGAATAACCCTTACAACAATATATACAACCTGGATGGCGCAATCATCCCACTTTCGATTGGAGGAACAATAATGCCCGAGTCGCGGTTTCAAAGACTTCATCATGACGCGGCAACAGCGAATTTGGGCTGCACAGCTCCTCCTCACGAAAAAGAGTCAAATTTAGAGGAGCTTATGATGAAGTTTGTAGCGTCTGACGAGATTCGGTAGTGGTGCACTTAGGAATCGAGGCCTCGATTCGAACTTGGAGACTCAAATTGGCCAAATTTCTAAGATGCTTTCGAGAGACCTCGGATGGCTCACAGCACTCTGAGTCAAGCAGGGAGCATTGCAAGGCTATCACCTTGCGTTAGATGAAAATTGTTGGTTCTTAGCGCTGGTGATAAGGATACAATCGTGCGGTCGAGCCGGTAAGGAAGGACCAGACCTTGAGGTGGTAGAGAATGAGAGAATGAAAGAATACAAGCAAAAGAGCCTGTGCGAAACATCAACCCCGGTTCCATATCCACCGCAGGTTGAGGCGAGATAAGGTGGACAAGCAATACGATGGTTTCTTGACTTATTTAAGCAATTGAAAATTAACTTACCTTTTATTGAGGTAATTTCACGGATGTGAAATCGCCAAGTTTTAAAGGAGATTTTGAGCAACAAGAGGGAAGTTGGAGGATCTTGGTCGGGTGGTGCTTAATGAGGAGTGTTCAACTATTCTCCGAACAAGCGCCACTCAAGCGGCGAGATCCAGGGAGTTTTACTATCCCTTGTATGATTGGTGATTTATCAATTAGTGGTGCATTGGCTGATTTAGGAGCTAGCATTAACTTAATGCCCACTAGTTTATTTGCCAAATTAGGGTTGCATGAACCTAAGCCTACTAGGATGAGTGTTAGGTTAGCGGATAGAACATTAAAATTCTAGAGGTATTGTTGAAGATGTACTTGTAAAGGTAGATAAATTTATCTTTCCTGTGGATTTTGTGGTAATGGATATGGAGGGTGAGAGCATGCCTCTTATCCTGGGTAGAGCCTTTCCTAGCTACATCGAGGGGTACTCGATGTAAGCAATGGAAAGCTTAAACAGAGTTAATGATGAGACCATTACCTTTGACCTAGCCACTTCCATGAGGCGAGTCCTTTGGACTATGATGTCTTGTATATTCTATTGATGTGATTGATGATGTGGTTGAGTCCCATTTGTAAGAAATTTTATGTTCGACCCTTTGCAAGTAGCAATAGGCCGAGGATGAGGAGGAGTTGTCCAACGAGCAAGTGTTGGAGCAACTCATTTTATTGGCTTTTGGTAGAGCTTGTCAACTGATCCCTATCTTTTCTTGGCCAGATGCGGGGTATAGAAAGTAAAGACTTCATTCGAGGACCCACCGGTCTTAGGCTGAAGGAGTTACCAAGCCACTTGGTTTATGCCTTCCTGAATGAAGAGAAGCACTTACCGGTAATCATAGCGGTAGATCTAACTCCGAAGAACAAGCCATCTTTGTTGGAAGTTCTAAGGAAGTACAAGATGGCCTTTGCTTTCAATATGGCCGATATCCCGGGCATAAATCCAAGTTTACGCTCTCATAAGATTTCATTGGAGGGCGATTTCGGGCGGTTGTTCGACTCAGATGACTCGATCCGAACATGAAAGAAGTGGTAAAGAAGGAGGTAATTAAACTTCTTGATGCAGTTTAATATATCCCATTTCCGGCGGTTAGTGGGTTAGTCACAATGCGGGTTGTACCCGAAGGGAGGCATCACGATGGTAGGAATGAGAAGGATGGTGATCTAGAGCTCGGTGTACTTCGAGAGTTTGCATTGATTCGTGAAGCAATGTGCAACTCGGAAGGACCATTTCCCTCTTCCTTTTATTGATCGGATGATTGAGCGTTTAGCAAGTCACATGTTTTATTGTTTTCTGATGGCTTTTAGGTTACTTTGATTCTATTGCACTAAGGACCAAGAGAAGACTACGCTACTTATGGGACTTTGTGAGCGGATGCCATGGAATGCTGATGCCAAGCTACATTTGATTGCATGATGGCTATTTTGAGGACATGATTGAGGAGTCTATGGAGGTATTTATGGATGACTTCTCTGTTTTTGGTAATTCTTTCTCTCTTTGTTTGGCAAACCTTGGTAGCATATTGGCTAGGTGTATTGAGGCTAACTTGGTACTAAACTGGGAAAATGCCATTTCATGGTGAGAGGAGGATTGTTTTGGGGCATAAGATCTCTCATTTGGGATGGAGGTGGATAGAGCTAAAGTAAAAGTAATATCTAAGCTACCTCCTCCTAGTTACATTAAGGTATTTAGGAGTTTTACGGGCCATGCGAGGGTTTTATAGGAGATTTATTAGAGATTTTCTAAGATTGCTAGGCCTCTCACTCAATTGTTAGTTAAAGATATACCTTTTATTTTTAATGATGCATGCTTGGCGACTTATGAGTTACTTAAGAAACTTCTAACATTGATCATGGTTTCTCCCGATTGGGGGCTGCCTGAGCGATGTCGATCTTCTAGTGATTATGCGGTTAGGTGTGCTTGGGCGGAGGATTGGAAAGAAGTTCCAACCCATTTACTATGCTACCAAGACTTTGGCGGGAGCCTAGGAACACTACACCACCACGGAGAATGAGTTATTGGGCTGTTGTTTACGCCTTGACAAGTTTAGATCATACCTCGTCCTCTCCAAAACCATTGTCTTCATAGACCACTTTCGGCGTTGAGGTACTTATTCACGAAAATGATGCGAAACCGAGATTGATTCGGTGGATTCTTTTATTCTGAGGAATTTGATGTCGAACAAGGATAAGAAGGTAGCGGAGAATCTGGCGGACCATTTGTCGAGATTGGAAAATCCTCACTTGGATGCACTTGATGAGACGGCCATAGGCGATCGATTTCCGGAAGAACATTTATATGTCACTCGGGTATACCCGATACTCCATGGTTTTCGGATTATGCTAACTATTTGGTTGCTAGGGTTACCAAAGGGTATGACTTATCGAAAGAAGAAATTCTTGATTTAAATACTATATTGGGAAGATCCTTTTGTTTAAAATATCGGATCGGTGATTCAGGTTGTGTATATGGCGAAGAGACTCTCCAAATATTGAAGCATTGCCATGAGGACCCACTGGAGGTCATCACGCAGCCAAACCATCTGACGAGGAAGGTCTTTAGAGGCGGATTCTATTGGCCTACGCTCTTCCAAGATGAATGAGAATTATTCGGGTTGTGACCACTTACCCGTATGTGGTAATATCTCTTCTCGTGATGAGATGCCCCGAACTAGTGTGCAAGTCGTTGAGATTTTTTATGTTTGGGGCATCGACTTCATGGGACCCTTTCCCTCTTCCATGTAGTATAAGTACATTCAGTTCTTTGAATATTTCTCTAAGTGGCACGGCTCGGTGTAATATGATGATGCGGGGTTGTCTGCAGTTCATGGCGATTGTTTGCTAGGTTTGGCATACCTAGGGGCTTATTAGTGATAGAGGAACACATTTCGCATGATTAGAGAAAGTACTTAAGCGATGCAGATTACTCATCGATTCTCTACTCCCTATCACCCCCGGACTAGTGGGGTTGAGGTAACTAATAGGGGTATTAAACGTATTTTAGAAGCCGTTAGTACGGTGGGAAGAATTTGGACCCTTAAGTTAGATGATGCATTATGGGCATTTAGAATTTGCTTTTAGGACATCTATAGGTTTCATACTATTGCCTTGTTTATGGAAAGTCATGTCATTTGCTGTTGAGTTAGAGCATAGGGCACTTTGGGCCCTTAGAACTTATAACTTTGTTGATTGCGGTGGGCGATAATAGCGGTGAGTGAGCTAGATGAGTGGCACCGGTGGCGTCTGAAAACTCCCGACTTACAAAGCAAGGACTAAGAAATGGCATGATCAAGGATTCGTGAGCCTAAGGAGCTTGAGTTGGGGATCGAGTGTTGCTTTACAACTCTTGCCTTAAATACATTTCCGGGAAGCTCTGAGACTCGTTAGTGCGGACCATTTCGGATCGGACAAGTCTTTCCATATGGAGTGGTAGAGTTGCATCATCCGGAGAAGGGAGACTTCAAAGTGAGCGGCCATCGGCTAAAGCGATACTATTGTAACTCGTTGATTAGTGAGCAGCGAGTTGACTGGCTTTGTATGCCGCAGGAAGGGTGATCCGAATGAGTCAAGCTTAAGACTCGCTAAATAAATAAATAAATAAATAAGCACTTCTATACATTCGACTTGGATTATACTTTCATGTTTTTAATTAGTTGTGATTGTTTCATTATTTTCCTTTGACTTTATTATAGTTGCTTATGATGAATTAGGGTTTTTAATTTTTGGACTTATGTAATCGGAGGACGGACTCTTCCGTTTGACCATATCTACTTGTTCTATGATCTAATTACGATGCGTATATGTGTTAAATCTGAGGTATAGAGCAAGGCAACTCGAGATGGCAAGGAAGCCTGAAACACCCGTTTCATCCACGGTTTCCATGGCCATCACAGGCTCTGACACCGGTGGTCTTTGGGAGCACGTCAGAGTCAAGCCCGTGTTGAAGGATAGGGAATAAATGGTCACGGCTTAGAAGGCATCACGGGATACAACCCCATGCAGTCTTTGATGCAGCCACTGTGTATATACCCGTGCGGGGTGCATCCGAGAGCTAAAGGCTCGTACGGTGGAGTCCTGGCCGTCTTTGATCGACCAGACCTTACCCTCACCCGTCTTGAGCCCGTGCACATAAGAAGGAGGCCTCGAAATTTTGCTTCCCTTTTGTTTTTCTTAGCTCAAAGGTGTTGTTCTTATACCCTTATCTCACCCTTCTCACTTTCCTCAGCGAACTCAGGTAAGTCTCTTCATTTGTTGCTTTATTTTTTTTTTAATTTAATTATGATTTGACTTCTATTTTATACATATACTTTTGTTAGGACATGCTAGGATATCTTGGTGGCTTTATATTGTAACCATATGACCTTGGTTAGGTTAATTTACATTAGTTGTTGTGTTTGTGGTGTAGTCGGTTATGAAAATGATAAGTGTGGGGTTTTGGTGGAAATAAAATGTGCCTACAGCATGCAAAGCATGAACAATGTTTAGACTTAAATTGCAATTGCTGGTTCACGATAAATTAGATTGGTATGTATCGGCTTATTTGTTTATACAAGTTTTTGGTTAGTCGAATTATAATCATTATGCTGTTGATTCGGTAGATTATTTCTTTCATTAACTTGAATTCTTACAAAAAAAAAAGCATGACCTTTCAGAACCATAATATGTGAATCATATGCTTGCTCAGTCTTAATCTCTCTAACACTGTGGACAGTGTTATACTAAAATGTGGGGTAGGTATCTACCGATGTTATGCCTATCTTGAGTTTTATTTTAATTAAGTAGTTGATGACTTTTTCTCCTTTGAATGGATTCCCTCATAGCTTTTATCGAACCTTATTGGGAAGAAGGCAATGAACGAATCTCTTAATTACAATCCAGCCAGGTAAAACTGGTATTTTTCCTTAAATTCTTCCATTTTACTTTATCTTAGATATAGAACACTGTTAATATTGTTGCTTATTATTGTGATTGACTGCTTAAACTTTGGTTTAAGAATTCATGCAATTTTAACCCACTCAAATGGTGAGATTTTGAGCTAATTGGTGCATCACTATTATGCTCCCTTTTCTTTCATTAGTGAGCATTGTACAGAATCTCTGTTTCTAGAACTTGCTTTACGATATCTTTTGAGATTACATGAATCGTCAATAATCGTGAGATGATTTGGGCACTTATCCTAACCCTGTTTTTCCCTTAGTGAACCAATTTTAAGCCTTAGCCTTTCCTTTCGTGATAATAATAACAGTGACACTCATTTTATCACTTCTATTCATTTGACCATTCTTTCTACCATTGTTGCTGGAAATTATGTAAGTTTATGCTGCATTTTATTTTGGATCAATCTGCAATCATATATTTCACTAAGTTGCTAGATTTTTCATAGATGCTCCCTTTAAAAAAAAAAAATTGATATTCAGTCTTATTGTATGTGTCAATAACCAACAACCCCTACATAAGCTGTTGTAATATATATACATAGTATATATATATTTAATAAAAAAAACAAAAAAATTAAAAAGAGTATTAATTTAGTTCATTTTGAGCATCATCTTATTTTTAGAGCAATTTAGTGTTCATTTTGGTACAACACTTGATCCTTCGTTACTTTCTTGCATTACTTGCTTAACTTCCGGCAACTTGTAGCCTACTTTCCATATTTATCGTACTCACCTACCTTAACATTCTGCTCGGCTCAAGACCCTTTGATCATGATTATTGATTATTTCATAGTAGTGGAGATTGGATCTATAAGCAAGCCTATGGTAAGCACTTTTCCGTATTTTTGCGTTGAGGCTTGGCGATCTTCTTTCACCTATATACACTTGTGTGTTTTGAGTGACATCTTGTGAGGCATGGTTCTCAATTTCTCAATTTAGATGGTTTATCATTTTAACTTTAGCAACTTTATTAAGTTTGTTCTCTTTCTTAAGGATTTAGTGATTTGGGGATTTTGGGAAAAATCATTATGGAGTTTTGAAATTTGTTTTGAGCTAACCTCACGTAATGCATTTGATTGAGTTATTTGGTATTTGTTTGAGGAGTGAGTTGTTGATTGCTTGAGGACAAGCGAAGTTTAAGTGTGGGGTAATTTGATAAGCATCATACTACACATGTTTTCATGCCATTGTTTACATTTTTATGCATGATTATCATTTTATGCTAGAATCACTGTCTTTTTGTTTCCTTTCTCGTTTGCGGGTCATTTTGAAGGACACCATCAATAATCGAGGGAAATACGTGTGATTCACGGACCAAAATCCATCAAATTAGGTGAGAACTAGCACCTAGAGGGTTGAGCACGGCCTAGACTCGGCCGTCTTGAATTGAAGGCTATCCCGATTGTGCCATTCGTACGACTTAGTAGCCATCATTTCGGCCACCGGCTTGAGTGGCTCGGCCACCGGCTTGAGCACGGCTTGGAAGATCGGCTGGCAGACTCCAGTTATTGCTTTGCCTAGACTCGTGGTCTTTGAATCATCACGACTGGACTCGACCATGCTTGAATCAACTATATAGGCAATTTTGAGTTCTTTTGGAGAGGAGACAATTTTTGGACTCAATTCCAAGACACACACTTAATCAATTATTTTCCTATACCTCAATTGTAGACCTTGAGAGATAAAAAATTCATCAATTGAAGGAGGGATTTCACTTGTTCCAACATCGAATTGAAGATCAAGACAAACTTTGGGAGCATTCAAGAGGCAACTAGGGTTTGAGATTTCGAATTTGCAATTTTAGGGTTTCTCATTCAGCTTAAAAGAGAAGGGTGTACATGTCTTTAATTTGTTTTTCCTTATTTTGTTCCCTAATTGCTTTAACCATGAACATGAGTAGCTAGATCTTTTGCATACATTAGGGTTCACCTTTGTTGATGGATTATGCTTAATTGTTAGTTTTTATAATTGTCATTCTTGCAATCTTCTTGCTATTCAGTAATAAAAGTTTGATTCAGTTAATTTGAGACGTTGGATTAATTGTTTATTAGGTTGTTTCTTCACATTGAGAAATGCTTGTTACAACTGGACATTGAATAGTAAGGACTGGTAGTTAAACTTAGAGATAAGGTTGATTTACTCACCGGATTAAGAACTAATAACTCTTAATAGTTTTAAATCATACTTAATGCTAATCTGTAGTAATCCGATAGGAAGAGATTCCATTAGGTTAGTGCAGGTTTAGGAATTTGGTAAGCTCGAGAGAGGCGGGATTCAATTCGAGTTTAGGCACGGGTAAGCAAGATCGGCAATCCATACAATCCATTTTTAGAATTCCATCACTTAGGCTCCCTTTTGGGTTTGTTTCTCTCTTTGCAATTGTCTTTTGATTGTCCGTTATTCTTCATTTACTTATTTGCACTCATAACCATTAGGCACGGTATGTTAGAACTTTCACACCCTATTTCGGACTAGATAACATGTAAGCGGTAGTAACTCTAGGTTCACCCGATCTCCATGGATACGACCTTGATACTCACTAGTGCTAGGCTGCATCGGTAGGTTCACTGCCTTAGGTGTAGGTTGCAAAAAGAGCCCATCAATCATCATCAAACATAGTAGATAAACCAGAAAATTCTCACGAGCATAAGTGACGGCTCAAGTGCTCCTCGGATTGATGGCGTTTGATGGAGTTCTAATTGCTTTTATTTAGTAACTTGAAGATTAAGCCTACTTGATGCTCTATGTTCTTAATCGAGGCTTGTTGATCTTCAAGTATCCTCTGTTTGTTGGAATCTATCCTCGAGACTTGCGATAAACCTCATCATCGACTCCTCAACACTAACTCTTCACCTTGAGTTGATGGTGCAAGATTAGGGTTGCTAAAATTCTAGTGGTTCTTGGCCATCTAAGCTCCATCCAAAGGGTGAATGAGTGCTCCATTCTTGATTGTAGGTGCTTCCATACGAGTCATTTGGCCAACTTCCCTTATAATTCACCTATTCATAGTTATAAGAATAATGAGGAACATCAACATACAATGGACAATCATTACTCAAATGTAAACCTGACAAAATTCATAAAAACTTGAGATGAAAGGATAGGGTGGAGAGTTGATCGGTAACCTGCAAAACGATTCCACTCGAGCTTCTAAAGATGCACGGGTATCCCGATTTTAGCACTCTCTTGGTTCTAATCCCATTTTCCAATGCGTCATACAAAGAGTTTGAGTTTAGCATTGAACCTTCTTATTATTCACTACTCCGAATCATAAACTTAAACTAAATAAATATGTACAAATAAAATAAAATGAATAAACAAATAAAAATAAAAATCATAAAATAATAAGAAAGAAAAAAATTGGCTAAATTAACAAATAGCAAATTTCACTCTAGTTTCAAACAATTCCTGACAGCGGTGCGAAAACTTGATAGGCTAAATTTTGTTAGCTCTGATCTAAGGCGGTGTACCTGTCGATGCGATCTAGCACTAATGGCAAATGTCAAGATCGATATTCCTCGAAAGTGAAAGCCGAGTTACTCTTTGTTCTTTGTTATATTAACCTAAAATGAGTGATGAATACTTTCTAAACTAACTAATAGCTACAATCTAAGTTCTAAGGGAGATGCAAGAGTAATTGATAACTAAAATAACCAAGACAAGAAAGCAAACCCAAAGGGAACCTAAACTAGTTGGCAATCAAACAAAAGATAAAGGATTGGTGAGTCTAATTAAGTGTGGTGAGGTGAATGAGAATTCTTAAATTTGGTTTCTTTCTCGAGATAGCAATTCTAAACCTAATAACCTAAATTTGGAATCTCTTCCTAACGATTGATTCTTAAATTAACATTAAGCTTTAATCGCCTCTATTAAGCTTTGTTAATTCTTAATCCTAGTTAATTATCCTTATCTCTAGCGATTATTAACTAGGTTCTTGCTATTCAAAATTCCAATTCTGAAATGGACTTCTCAATCACACAAAGCAATCTAAACACACAATTCACAACGTCTCATGAATAATGCATTATCTTATTAATCTTTGAAAGCAAGAAGAATACAAAACTAAGCCAAACAATCTAATATAAATATCAAGCCAACATAGTAAAAGAAATCGATGGATTTAATCAATCTAGCTAATCATGTTCATTATCAAAATCCACAAGAATACAATTACAATAAAGAGTAAAGGTAGAGAAAACCCGATTACACCCTTGGATGAGAGTAAACAGCCCCAATTCCTCTTGCTCAATCTTGAATTGATCCTTGTTCCCCTTGCTCGATTTGAAAACCAATCAACGAACCTGGCAATCTTCAATCCTTGAAGGAATCAATTGAAACCTTGATCCAAGTCTCCTTTTCCCTTGGTTCCCGCTCAGAAGACCCTTAGGGAGAGAAAAATTAGGGTTTGGGACGTTCTCCCCCGCTCTCCTTTTTTCTTTCCTCTCTTCATTCTTTTAATTAATTCCTTATCGGCTTGACACGGCTTGGGAACATGTTCAATTTAATATTCTAAATGAGTGTTACTCTTTGTGGCCGTGCTCCCTAAAAACTTCTTCTTCTTTGATGTTTGACACGGCCGTGTTGGTGCCGAGTGTTAGGAACCGGCCAGTCATAAGAAATAACACGGCCATGTTGACTTCCTCGTGCTGTAATCCAATTATGCTCCAATTTTTCCCTTTATCATCCTTTGACTTCTTTTGGACCTAATGCACACAAACAGACACATAGGGTGAGTGTTGGGACCAATTCACATCCAAATGTCCATAAAATCAATCTTAAAAACCCCATTTAGATGTGTGTATTTTATGCACATCAACAGGCTGTGAACACGTCCGTGTCCCGTAACACACCCGTGTTGATGGCACCCATACTGTGTTGAGAGAAAAATTGGACTTCAGCATGTTCTACAAGAGTGACACGGGCTGTGAACATGTCCGTGTCACTTAACATGCCCGTGTTGAGAGAAAAATTGGACTTCAACACGTTTTCTACAACTAACACGTGCTATGGGACTGGGCGTGCTAATCAGCACGGCCTAGAACACGGACATGTTGACATCAACACCTATATAAGCCACGTCATATCACAGGTTCAAAATTTTCTGCTCTTTTCTCTCTTCGCGCGTATAGGCTGATATCCTCTCCCTCTTTTCCTTCAATTTTCAAGTGTTTTTCCAGCAAATCAAGTAAGTTTCTTCCCTTAACTTTGTTCAATACTCCATTTTAGTATGTGATTATACTATTTCCTTTAATTTCTTTAGTTATTTCTATAATTTTTGGTATTGTTTCTTAGTTTCATCAATCTCCTTGTTAATTTTCTTATTTCGCTAAATTCATCACTTTTGTTGAATTTTATTCGTTGTTTCATTGAATTTCTTGCTTTTCTTTTAATTTTGATTTGCTATTATTGCTTTATTTTGTTTTATTCGTTACTATTTTTATTTTTTTTATTTCATCTTTTCTGCCTTTGAATTGCCCTATTGCCGCTATTTAGTATGTTTGAATTTGCTGGATTGTGAGCTGGTTTGGTGAATTAGTCATTATGCTGTTGAATTAGAAATTGACTAATGCAGATCTGCTTGTGATGTTAAATTACTATTAAATTTTTGTTGTTATTGTAATGATTATCTATTCTAGAATTATTGTTTTGACAAGAGTTTTGATCAATTTTCATGCAGGTACTATGGTTGATCGGCATTAGAGACCCCAAAAGATGGGTGTCTCTAAGAGAAGGCGTTTAGAACCGCCTGCACCACCTGCACCTCGAGCACCTGCCCCTAGAGCTCCAGCTCCAGCTCCAACTCCCCCACGATATAGATTTCTACAATTTCAGAGCCCTACTCACGAGGCTCGTTACCAGCAGCTGCAGTACATACAGTTAGGTTGTGGGAGATGTATAGATTGGCAGGCATTAGAGACAGTTGGCCTAGCTACTGAAGTTTGAGAGTTACCTCAGACTCTTAACTTTTGAGGCCTTCTTCGGCATTGTGGAGCCCACTTACAGAGAGCTCACACTTGAGTTCGCCTCTACTTTCTTCCTTTAGACGTAGATCACGGACTGCTGATGTGCATAAAATACACACATCTAAATGGGGTGTTTAAGATTGATTTTATGGACATTTGGATGTGAATTGGTCCCAACATTCACCCTATGCGTCTGTTTGTATGCATTAGGTACAAAAGAAGTCAAAGAATGATAAAGGGAAGAATTGGAGTATAACTGGACGTCAAATCTGCCGAAACAAGCTAAGTATGCATGACGAGAATATGTGGCGTGTTGGTTTCAACATCGTCAGTGTTCTAATGACGCACCAACACGAGCCGTGTTGGGTACGCCAAACATTAAGGAAAATAAGTTTTTAGGGAGCACGGCCATAGAAAGTAACATGGGCATAAACACTAACCTGTTTTGGGAACACAGGAATGAATACGGCCGTGTTGGCGACGATAGGAGGAATTAATTAAAAGAAAGAAGAGAGGAAAGAAAAAGGGAGAGCGGGGGAGAACGTCCAAAACCCTGATATTTCTCTCTCTAAGGGTTTTCTGAGCTGGAACCAAGGGAAAAGGAGACTTGGATCAAGGTTTCGATCGGATTCCCTTCAAAGATTGAAGATTGGGTGAGGTTCGTTGATTGGTTTTCAAATCGAGCAAGAGGAACAAGAATCGATTCAATTCGAGCAAGAGGAATTGGGGCTGTTTACTCTTATCCAAGGGTGTAATCGGGTTTCTTTACCTTTACTCTTTGTTGTAATTGAATTCTTGTGGGTTTTGATAATGAACATGATTAGCTAGATTGATTAAATCCATTGGGATATCTTTACTATGTTGGCTTAAATTATATTGTTGGATTATTTGAGTTAATTTTGTATTTTTCTTACTTTCAGTATTAATAAAATAATGCATTATTCATGAGACGTTGTGAATTGTGGTGTTTAGATTGCTTTATGTGATTGAGAAGTCCATTTGGCAATTGGAATTTTGAATAGCAAGAACTGGTTAATAATCACTCAGAGATAAGGATAATTAACTAGTCGGATTAAGAATTAACAAATCTTAATAGAGGCGGATTAAAGCTTAATGCTAATTTAAGAATCAATCATTAGGAAAAGATTCCAACTTTAGGTTATTAAGCTTAGGAATTCGGTTATCTCGAGAGAGAAACCGAATTAAGTTAAGAATTTATCCACGGGTAGCATAATTGGAATCATCAATCCTTTATCTTTTGTTTGATTGCCAACTAGTTTAGATTCCCTTTGGGTTTGCTTTCTTGTCTAGGTTATTTCATTTATCCATTTACTCCTAGATCTCCCTTAGAACTTAGCTTGTAGCTATTAGTTAGTTTAGAAATTATTCATCATTCATTTTAGGTTAATATAACAAAGAACAAAGGAGTAACTCTAGGCTTTCACTTTCCCGAGGAGTATGACCTTGATACTCGCCATTAGTGCTAGACTGCATCGATAGGTACACTACCTTAGATTGTAGCTGCATAGATAGTAACCATCAAGTTTTTGGCGTTGTTGTCGGGGAAATTGTTTGAAAACTAGAGTGAAATTTTCTATTTGGTAATATAGCCATTTTTTTTGATTTTATTTTATGGTTTTTATTATTATTTATTTAGTTATTTTCTTTTATTTATACATATTTATTTAGTTAATTTTATGATTCGGGTAGTGGATGATACGGAGGTTCAATGCTAAACTCTTTGTATGACACGTTGGAAAATGGGATTAGGAACCAAGAGAGTGCTAAAAATTGGGATACCCGTGCATCTTTAGAAGCTCAAGTGGAATCGTTTTCAGGGCTACCAATCAACTCTCCACTCCTATCCTTTCATCTCAAGTTTTTTATGAATTTTGTTATGGTTTACATTTGAGTAATGATTGTCCATTGTATAGTGATGTTGCTCATTGTTCTTATAACTATGAACAGGTGAATTATACGGGAAATTGGCCAAATGACTCGTATGGAAGCACCTACAATCAAGAATGGAGCACTCATTCACCCTTTGGATGGAGCTTAGATGGCCAAGAACCACCAGGATCTCAGCAACCACATTAGTAGCCTAATCTTGCACCTTCAACTCAAGATGAAGAGTTAGTGTCAGAGGAGCTGATGATGAGGTTCTTTACAAGTCTTGAGGATAGATTCCAACAAACAGAAAGGATACTTGAAGGTCAACAAGCCTCGATTGAGAACATAGAGCATCAAGTAGGCTTGATCTTCAAGTTACTAGCTGAAGAGCAATTGGGAATTCCATCAAATGCTACTGAATCCGAGCAACATTTGAGCGCCGTCACTTTGCGTTCAGGTGAGAATTTTTCTGGTTTATCTACTATGTTTGACGATGATGCTTCTGTGCAGGATGATTTCTTGAACATGGAGATGGAACCAGAAAGGAAGAGGCGAACATGATTCCTCCGAAAGACTATCAGCGGGGAATGTATAGTTGATGATCTTGAGTTGCGATTCTGAGGAATTTTTGGTGGATTTTCCACAAGTCCCTTCGATGATGGAAGATGAGCACGAGTTATCCAATGAAGAAGTCTTGGAAGAGTTCGAGTTTCTTCTAGCAAATGAACCAAGCCAAGGACTGGAGATAACCACCGACATTCTTAAAGAAATTACCCAACCGTCGATCCTTCCAATTGTTGAAACTCTAGCTTTTAAATTGGAAGAGCCCTGATGAGCATAGTTTTACACATATTTGCTTGCATATTATTGCGTATGTTCTTAGCAATTATTGTGCTTTTATTCCCAGATCACCCGTGTTTTGTGTTCTTTTGCATTACAGGAACATTTATAGGACCATCATCGGTGTTTAAGCAATTATGGATCAATACGTGCGGAAACGGACGAGAATTCATCAAGATCGGACAAGAGCCCGCAATGCATACATTGAGCACGACCTGGACTCTGGCCGTGCTCAACCATTGGCTTTGATTCTTGGAATTTGCACTTTGGGCACGGTTTCAGAGGCCACCACAAATTTTTCAAGACGCTCCGTGGTGGCCAACCGCGGCCGTGGTGGCGAAACACATGGCTCTGGTAGTGGTGAAACCTTACCAGTGAGATCCACCGGTTTCAGCACGGCCTTCAACACGGCCGCGCTGAGTTAAATATATAAGAAAAATGAATTTTTCTTAGAAAAGGGGAGAGGGGGAAGAAGTGACATAAAGCCACTGGTGATGTTGAGTGCGAGAGAGTTGCGAGGAGTAAGAATCCCGAATCGCAAGGTTCGGAGTGCAAAACCGTAGTGGAAGCAATCCAAGAGGCAATTTGGGAGATTAATCAAAGTGTAGATCCAGATTTGGAGCTGTTCATCCAATTCGAGAGAAAAGGGTGTACATATTTTATTTTCATTATTCTTTCATTATAATTGATTTCCTAGATTGTTTTAAACATGAACATTGATAAGCATCATACTACACATGTTTTCATGCCCGATTGTTCACATTTTTATGCATGATTATCCCGTTTTATGTTAGAATCACCAGTCTTTTGTTTCCCTTTTCGTTTCAGGTCATTTTCGAAGGACACCATCGGTGTCGAGGGAAATCGTGTGATTACGGAGCAAAATCCATCAAATTGGGGCGAGAACAAGCACCCCGAGGGTTGAGCACGGCTGGACTCCGGCCGTGCTGAATTATCAAGAGGCTATCCCCAATTGTGCCATTTGACATGACTTGGTAGCCACCAGGCGTCGGCCGCGGCTGTGGTGGCTCGGCTAACAGACTCACAGTTGACCGGCTGGACTCCGGCCGTCTTGAATTAACTATATAGGCGATTTTGAATTCTAATTGAAGGGGCGATTTTTGGACTCAATTCCAAGGCACACACTTAATCAAATATTTCCTATACCTCAATTGTAGACTGGAGAGATCAATTTTCATCAATTGAAGGGGGATTCCACTTATTCCAACATCGAATTGAAGATCAAGACAAACTTTGGGAGCATTCAAGAGGCAACTAGGGTTTGAGATTTTGAATTTGCAAATTTAGGGTTTCTCATTCAAACTTGAAAGAGAAGGGTGTACATACCTTTAATTTGTTTTTCCTTATTTTGTTCTTTAATTGCTTTGACTATGAACATGAGCTGACTAGATCTTTTGAATCCATTAGGGTTCACCTTTGTTGATGGATTATGCTTAATTGTTAGTTTTTATAATTGTCATTCTTGCAATCTTCTTGCTATTCAGTAATAAAAGTTTGATGCGGTTAATTTGAGACATTGGATTAATTGTTTATTAGGTTGTTTCTTGACATTGAGAAATGCTTGTTACAACTGGATTTTGAATAGTAAGGACCGGTAGTTAACACTTAGAGATGAGGTTGATTTACTCACGGATTAAGAACTAACAACTCTTAATAGTCTTAAATCATACTTAATGCTAATTTGTAGTAATCCGATAGGAAGAGATTCCATTAGGTTAGTGCAGGGTTTAGGAATCCGATAGCTCGAGAGAGGAACCGGGATTCAATTCAGGATTTAGGCACGGGTAAGCAAGATCGGCAATCCATAAAATTCATCTTTAGAATTCCATCACTTAGGCTCCCTTTTGGATTTATTTCTCTCTTTACAATTGTCTTTTAATTGTCCATTGTTGTCCTTCATTTACTTAATTGCACTCATAACCATTACCGGTATGTTAGAACTTTCACACCCTATTTCGGACTAGATAATATAGCATAGCGGTAGTAACTCTAGGTTCACCGGATCTCCGGGGATCGACCTTGATACTCAGGTGCTAGGCTGCATCGGTGGGTTCCTTGCCTTAGGTGTAGGTTGCATAAGGAGCCCATCAAGTTTTTGGCGCCGCTTGGTGAACTAGAGTGAATTGTTTTGTGTTAATTTAGTCATTATTTTTTTATTCATTTATTCTTTAATTTTATTATTATTTATTATTATATTATTTTTGTTGATCGGTGGTTGTGTGGACTTTCAGTTTCAGGTAGTTTATGACTAGGAGCTCAAACTCGAATCTTATAGAGGCTCTATCTGATCCAGAACGATCCCTCAGACTCTTAAGGAAGAGGTTGCAATTAGAAGAGGAGGAGATTGAGGTTGAGGTACTGTGGATAGACTAGACACGATGGAAAACCATGAGTGAGGATTAGAGGACGATGTACGAGTTTGCTCGACCATCTTTGGATGGGACGAAAACTAGTATAGTCAGACCTGCTGTAGCGGCCAACAATTTTGAGATAAAGGCTAATGTTATCCAAATGATCCAACAAAGCGTGCAGTTTGGAGGATTGCCCAGCGAGGATCCTAATGCACATATCTCCAACTTTTTGGAGATTGATGACACATTCAAAATAAATGGAACAACCGATGATGCCATTCGGCTAAGATTGTTTCCATTTTCCTTGAGGGACAGAGCAAAGAGATGGTTACAATCTCTTCCACAACAGACGATCACTACCTGGAAGGCGTTGGCCGAAAAATTTTTATATAAGTATTTTCCTCCCGCTAAAACTGCTAAACTTAGAAATGACATATCTTCTTTTGTGCAGTTTGATGATGAAAGCATGTACGATGCATGGGAGAGATTTAAAGATCTTTTGAGATGCTGCCCACATCACGGATTGCCAGTGTGGATGCAGGTTCAGACCTTCTACAGTGGGTTGAACCTCGCAACGAGGCAGATGGTGGATCTTTGCGGTGGTGCTAAGCAGTAAGGCGGCGAGCAAGCTCGAACTTGATAGAGGAAATGGCCATGAACAACTATCGTTGGCAATCCTCTAGAGCCGACCAGGAAGACAAGGAGTGGTCAACCAAGTGGACTCTCGGCCTTGGCGAGCTCAAGTGGAGCTTCTAGCCAAGAAGATCGGCTAACTCAGGATGCGGTTCACGCGGTGAGCGTTGGGCTGCGAGTTTTTGGTGGCCCGCATTACGGTCTGACTGTCTGCGGGAGGTATGTTTGCTTCATCTTCTATTAGTTTTCCATCTAATTCTACTATATCTTCCGATGTTGAACAAGTTGATTATATGGGGAATGCCCTAAGACGAGAATAACCCTACAAAGAATACATACAACCACGGATGGCGAATCACCCCAATTTCAGTTGGAGGAACAATAATGCCCGTGGTCCGCTAGGGTTTCAAAGACTTCATCAACAGCCAGCGAACAACCAGTTGGGCTGCACAAGCTCCTCCTCCCTAAGAAAAGAAGTCAAATGTAGAGGAGCTCATGATGAAGTTTGTGACATCTGAAACAAGATTCCAGTGATCGATAGTGCACTTAGGAATCAGTGAGGCCTCGATTCGAACTTGGAGACTCAAATTGGCCAAATTTCTAAGATGCTTTCAAAGAGACCTTTAGGATCGCTCCCTAGCACTACAGAGTCAAACCCGAGGGAGCATTGCAAAGCTATCACCTTGCGTTCAGGTAAGAATTTGACTGGTTCTTCGCCTTTAGCTAATAAGGATAATACAATCGTGCAGGTCGAGCCAGCTAAGGAAGGACCAGACCTTGAGATGGTAGAGAATGAGAGAAAGAAAGAAGACAGTAAAGAGCCTGTAAGGAGCATCGGCCGGTACCATATCCTGCAAGGTTGAGACAGGATATGGTGGACAAGCAATACAGTAAGTTTCTTGACTTATTTAAGCAGCTGAAAATTAACTTACCTTTTGTTGAGGAGATTTCACAGATGCCGAAATACGCCAAGTTCTTAAAGGTGATTTTGAGCAACAAGAGGAAGTTGGAGGATCTTGGTCAGGTGGTGCTTAATGAGGAGTGTTCAGCTTTATTTTCGAACAAGCGCCACTCAGCGGCGAGATCGGGGTTTTACTATCCTTGTATGATTGGTGATTTATCAATTAGTGGTGCATTGGCTGATTTAGGAGCCAGTATTAACTTAATGCCCACTAGTTTATTTGCCAAATTAGGGTTGCATGAGCCTAAGCCTACTAGGATGAGTGTTCAATTAGCAGATAGGACTGTTAAAATTCCTAGAGGTATTGTTGAAGATGTACTTGTAAAGGTAGATAAATTTATCTTTCCTGTAGATTTTGTAGTAATGGATATGAAGGGTGATAGCACTGTGCCTCTTATCCTGGGTAGGCCTTTCCTAGCTACATCGAGGCCTGTTATCGATGTAAGCGATGGAAAGCTTAAGCTTAGAGTTAATGATGAGACCATTACCTTTGACTGGCCACTTTCATGGGGCGATCCTTTGGACTATGATAATCTGTATGTTCTATTGATGTGATTGATGATGTGGTTGAGTCCCATTTACAAGAAATTTTATGTTCCGACCCTTTGTAAGTAGCATTAGGCCGAGGATGAGGAGGAGTTGTCCAGCGAGCAAGTGTTGGAGCAACTCATTTATTTTATTAAGCCCGAGCCGAGCTTGTCAACTGATCCCTATCTTTTCTTGACAGTGCCGGGGTGCGGAAAGTAAAGACTTCATTCGAGGACCCACCAGTTTTAGAGCTGAAGGAGTTCTAGAGCCACTTGGTTTATGCCTTCCTGGATAAAGAGAAGCGCTTACCAGTAATCATAGCAGCCGATCTAACTCCTGAAGAACAAACCATGCAGTTGGAAGTTCTAAGGAAGTACAAGAAGGCCTTTGCTTTCAATATAGCTGATATCCCGGGCATAAATCCAAGTTTCTGCTCTCATAAGATTTCATTGGGGGACAATTTCAGGCCGGTCGTTCAGCCTCAAAGATGACTCAATCCGAACATGAAAGAAGTGGTAAATAAGGAGGTAATTAAACTTCTTGATGCAGTTTGATATATCCCATTTCCCGGCGAGTTCGTGGGTTAGTCCCATGCGAGTTGTACCCAAGAAAGGAGGCATCACAGTGGTAAGGAATGAGAAGGATGAGGCTGATCCAGGCTCGGACGATGTGAGGCTTAGAGTTTGCATTGATTCTAGTAGGCTTAATAATGCAACTCGGAAGGACCACTTTCCTCTTCCTTTCATTGATCGGATGATTGAGCGTTTAGCAGTCACATGTTTTATTGTTTTCTTGATGGCTTTTCAGGTTACTTTCGGATTCCTATTGCACGAGGACCAAGAGAAGACTACCTTCACACCCTTATGGGACGTTTGCTTATAGACGGATGCCATTCGGACTGCAATGCACCGGCTACATTTCAGCGGTGCATGATGGCTATTTTGAGGACATGATTGAGGGAGTCTATGGAGGTATTTATGGATGACTTCTCTATTTTTGGTAATTTTTTCTCTCTTTGTTTGGTAAACCTTGAGCGCATGTTAGCTAGATGTATTGAGGCTAACTTGGTACTAAACTGGGAAAATTGTCATTTCATGGTGAGAAAGGGGATTGTTTTAGGGCATAAGATCTCTCGGTCGGGATGGAGGTGGATAGAGCTAAGGTAGAAGTAATATCTAAGCTACCTCCTCCTAGTCCCTGTTAAAGTGATTTAGGAGTTTTACGGGCCATGCGGGGTTTTATAGGAGATTTATTAGAGATTTTTCTAAGATTGCTAGGCCCTCACTCAATTGTTAGTTAAGGATGTACCTTTTATTTTTGATGATGCATGCGTGGCGACTTTTGAGTTACTTAAGAAACTTAACTCATTGATCATGGTTTCTCCTGATTGGGGGCTGCCTGACCGATGTGCGATGCTAGTGATTATGCGATTGGGCTGTGCTTGGATAGAGGATTGAAAAGAAGTTTCAACCCATTTACTACGCTAGCAAGAACTTGACAGGAGCCCAGGAACACTTCACCACCACAGAGAAGGAGTTATTGGCGGTTGTTTACGCCTTCGACAAGTTTAAATCATACCTCGTTCTCTCCGAAACCATTGTCTTCACGGACCACTCGGCATTGAGGTACTTCCTAAAAAATGATGCGAAACCGAGATTGATTCGGTGGATTCTTTTGTTACAGGAATTTGACGTTGAGATTAAGGATAAGAAGGGCGCGGAGAATCTAGCAGCGGACCATTTATCGAGATTGGAAAATCCTCACTTAGATGCACTTGATGAGACGACCATAGATGATCGATTTCCAGAAGAACATTTGTATGTCACTCAGGTATACACTGATACTCCCTGGTTTTCCCGATTATGCTAACTATTTGGTTGCTAGGGTTCTACCAGAAAGGGTATGACGTGTCGTGAAAGAAGAAATTCTTGACGATTTGAAATACTATATTTGGGAAGATCCCTTTTGTTTAAAGTATGTGCAGATCGGGTGATTCGCCGTTATGTATATGGCGAGGAGACTTTCCAAATATTTAAGCAATGCCATGAGGGACCCAACGGAGGTCATCAAGCGTGAAACCATACTGCGAGGGAAGGTGCTAGAGAAGGGATTCTATTGGCCTACGCTCTTCCAAGATGCACGGAAATTTGTTAAGGTTTGTGACCCTTGCCGGCAGTAATATCTCTTCTCGTGATGAGATGCCCCAAACCGGTGTGCAAGTCGTTGAGATTTTTGATGTTTGGGGCATCGACTTCATGGGACCCTTTCCCTCTTCGTATGGTAATAAGTACATTCCGGTTCTTTGTTGAATATTTCTCTAAGTGGCACGGAAGCTCGGTGTAGCCAACGATGATGCTAGGGTTGTCTGCAGGGTTCCTTAAGCGATTGTTTGCTAGGTTTGGCATACCTAGGGGCGCTTATTAGTGATAGAGGAACACATTTCGCAACACCCAATTAGAGAAAGTACTTAAGCGATGCGGAGTTACTCATCGGTTCTCTACTCCCTATCACCCCCAGGACTAGTGGGGCGGGTTGAGGTAACTAATAGGGGTATTAAACGTATTTTAGAGAGAACCGTTAGTACCGGTGGGAAGGACTGGACTCTTAAGTTAGATGATGCATTATGGGCGTTTAGGATCGCTTTTAGGACATTTATAGGTTTTACGCCCTATCGCCTTGTTTATGGAAAGTCATGTCATTTGCACTGTTGAGTTAGAGCATAGGGCACTTTGGGCCCTTAGAACTTGTAACTTTGATATTGATTCGCAGGGTAAGAAGCTGACAATGGCGGTGAGTGAGCTAGATGAGTGGCGCCCGTGTCGAAAACTCCTCAACTTACAAAGTAAGGACTAAGAAATGGCATGATCAAAGGATTCGTGAGCCTAAGGAATTTCAGGTTGGGGATCGAGTGTTGTTTTACAACTCTCGCCTTCGTCTGTTTCCCGGAAAGCTACAGACTCATTGGTCTGGACCATTTCAGATCGGACAAGTCTTTCCATATGGAGTGGTAGAGTTGCATCATCCAGAGAAGGGGAACTTCAAAGTGAACGGCCATCGGCTAAAGCGATATCATTGTAACTCGTTGGATAGTGAGCAACGAGTTGACCTGGCTTTGTATGCACAGAAAGGGTGATCCGAATGAGTCACGCTTAAGACTCTGCAAATAAGCACTTCTGTACATTCGACTTGGATTATACTGTCATGTTTTTAATTAGTTGTGATTGTTTCATTATTTTCATTTGACTTTATTATAGTTGCTTAAAAATAATTAGGTTAATTTTAATTTTTCGGACTTATAGAATCGAAGAGGAGGTTCACCCGATCTCCAGGGATACGACCTTGATACTCACTAGTGCTAGGCTGCATCTGTAGGTTCACTGCCTTAGGTGTAGGTTGCATAAGGAGCCCATCAAACATGTTTAGCTAGACTGATTTAATCCATTGGGATTTCTTTACTATGTTGGCTTGATATTATATTGTTGGATTGTTTGAGTTGGTTTTGTATTCTTCTTGTTTTCAGTATTAATAAGATTATGCATTATTCATGAGACGTTGTGAATTGTGATGTTTAGATTGCTTTATGAGATTGAGAAATCCGTTAGGCAATTGGAATTTTGAATAACAAGAACTGGTTAATAATCGCTTAGAGATAAGGATAATTAACTAGCCAGATTAAGAATTAACAAAGCTTAATAGAGGCGGATTAAAGCTTAATGCTAATTTAAGAATCAATCGTTAGGAAGAGATTCCAACTTTAGGTTATTAGGTTTAGGAATTCGGTTATCTCGAGAGAGAAACCGAATTCAGTTAAGAATTCATCCACGGGTAGCATAATTAGACTCAGCGATCCTTTATCTTTTGTTCGGTTGCCAACTAGTTTAGATTCCCTTTGGGTTTGTCTTCTTGTCTTGATTATTTCATTTATCAATTACTCCTACATCTCCCTCAGATCTTAACTTGTAGTTAATAGTTAGTTTAGAATTTATTCATTATCCATTTTAGGTTAATATAACAAAGAACAAAGGAGTAACTCTGAGCTTTCACTTTCCCGAGGAATACGACCTTGGTACTCGCCATTAGTGCTACACTGCATCGGTAGGTGCACTGCCTTAGGTGTAGGTTGCATAAAGAGCCAATCAAGTTTTTGGCGCCGTTGCCGGGGAATGTTTGAAAACTAGAGTGAAATTTGCTATTTGTTAATTTAGCCATTTTTTTTTCTTTCTTATTATTTTATGATTTTGTGAATTTTGTTGTGGTTTACATCTTGAACACGGCCGTGCTAAGTTAAATATATAAGAAAAATGAATTTTTCTTAGAAAGGAGAGAGGGGGAAGAAGTGACATAAAGCCACCGGTTCATTTCGCATGATTGAGTGCGAGAGAGAGTTGCGGGGAGTAAGAATCCCCGAATCGCAAGGTTTCGAGTGCAAAACCGTAGTGGAAGCAATCTAAGAGGTAGTTTGGGAGATTAATCAAAGTGTAGATCCAGATTTGGAGCTGTTCATCCAATTCGATAGAAAAGGGTGTACATGTTTTATTTTCATTATTTTTTCATTGTAATTGATTTCCTAGATTGTTTTAAACATGAACATGTTTAGCTAGACTGATTTAATCCGTTGGGATTTCTTTACTATGTTGGCTTGATATTATATTGTTGGATTGTTTGTGTTGGTTTTGTATTCTTCTTGTTTTCAGTATTAATAAGATTATGCATTATTCATGAGACATTGTGAATTGTGATGTTTAGATTGCTTTATGAGATTGAGAAATCCATTTGGCAATTGGAATTTTGAATAACAAGAACTGGTTAATAATCGCTTAGAGATAAGGATAATTAACTAGCCGGATTAATAATTAACAAAGCTTAATAGAGGCGGATTAAAGCTTAATACTAATTTAAGAATCAATCGTTAGGAAGAGATTCCAACTTTAGGTTATTAGGTTTAGGAATTCGGTTATCTCGAGAGAGAAACCAAATTCGGTTAAGAATTCATCCACGGGTAGCATAATTAAACTCACCTATCCTTTATCTTTTGTTCGGTTGCCAACTAGTTTAGATTCCCTTTGGGTTTGTCTTCTTGTCTTGATTATTTCATTTATCAATTACTCCTGCATCTTCCTCAGAACTTAGCTTGTAGTTAATAGTTAGTTTAGAATTTATTCATTATCCATTTTAGGTTAATATAACAAAGAATAAAGGAGTAACTCTGGGCTTTCACTTTCCCGAGGAATACGACCTTAATACTCGCCATTAGTGCTAGACTGCATCGGTAGGTCCACAGCCTTAGGTGTAGGTTGCATAAATAGCCCATCAAGTTTTTGGCGCCGTTGCCGGGGAATTGTTTGAAAACTAGAGTGAAATTTGCTATTTGTTAATTTAGCCATTTTTTTTCTTTCTTATTATTTTATTTTATTTGTACATATTTATTTAGTTTAAGTTTATGATTCAGATAATGAATGATAAGGAGGTTCAATGCTAAATTCAAACTCTTTGTATGACACATTGGAAAATGGGATCAGGAACCAAGAGAGTGCTAAAAATTGGGATGCCCGTGCATCTTTAGATGCTCGAGTAGGCTTGATCTTTCAGTTACTAGCGGTAGAACAATGGGGAACTCCATTAAACGCTACTGAATTCGAGGAGCATTTGAGCGCCATCACTTTGTGTTCAGGTGAGAATTTTTCTCGTTTATCTACTATGTTTGACGATAATGCTTCTGTGCAGGATGATTTCTTGAACATGGAGATGGAACCAGAAAAGGAAGAGGCAAACATAATCCCTCTAAAAGACTACCAAGTGGAATGTACAGTTGATGATGTTGAATTGCAGTTAGAGGAATTGTTGGTAGATTTTCCACAAGTCCCTTCGATGATGGAAGATGAGCACGAGTTATCCAATGAAGAAGCCTTAGAGGAGCTCGAGTTTCTCCTAGCAAGTGAACCAAGCCAAGGACTGAAGAAAACCATCAACACTCCTGAAGAAATTGCCCAACCGTCGATCCTTCCAATTGTTGAAACTCTAGCTTTCAAATTGGCTTTGATTCTTGAAATTTGCACTTTGGGCACGGTTTAGTAGCTACCTGACCTTGACACGTGGTGGCCAACACGGGGAGAAACACGGCCGTGGTGAAACCCTACTTGGTGAGATCCACAGTTTCAGCATGGCCTGGACTTTGGCCGTGCTGAGTTAAATATATAAGAAAAATGAATTTTTCTTAGAAAGGAGAGAGAAGGAAGAAGTGACATAAAGCCACGTGGTTCCGATTCTGCAGTATTGAGTGCAGAGAGAGTCATGGGAGTAAGAATCCCGGAATCGCAAGGTTCCGAGTGCAAAACCGTAGTGGAAGCAATCCAAGAGGCAGTTTGGGAGATTAATCAAAGTGTAGACCCAGATTTGGAGCTGTTCATCCAATTCGAGAGAAAAGGGTGTACATGTTTTATTTTCATTATTCTTTCATTGTAATTGATTTCCTAGATTGTTTTAAACATGAACATGTTTAGCTAGACTGATTTAATCCATTGGGATTTCTTTACTATGTTGGCCTGATATTATATTGTTGGATTGTTTGAGTTGGTTTTGTATTCTTCTTATTTTCAGTATTAATAAGATTATGCATTATTCATGAGACGTTGTGAATTGTGATGTTTAGATTGCTTTATGAGATTGAGAAATCCGTTTGGCAATTGGAATTTTGAATAACAAGAACTGGTTAATAATCGCTTAGAGATAAGGATAATTAACTAGTCGGATTAAGAATTAACAAAGCTTAATAGAGGCGGATTAAAGCTTAATGCTAATTTAAGAATCAATCGTTAGGAAGAGATTCCAACTTTAGGTTATTAGGTTTAGGAATTCGGTTATCTCGAGAGAGAAACCGAATTCGGTTAAGAATTCATCCACGGGTAGCATAATTAGACTCATCGATCCTTTATCTTTTGTTCGGTTGCCAACTAGTTTAGATTCCCTTTGGGTTTGTCTTCTTGTCTTGATTATTTCATTTATCAATTACTCCTGCATCTCCCTCAAAACTTAGCTTGTAGTTAATAGTTAGTTTAGAATTTATTCATTATCCATTTTAGGTTAATATAACAAAGAACAAAGGAGTAACTCTGGGCTTTCACTTCCCGAGGAATACGACCTTGATACTCGCCATTAGTGCTAGACTGCATCGGTAGGTTCACTGCCTTAGGTGTAGGTTGCATAAAGAGCCCATCAAGCCCCTAGAGCATCATGACTAAGTGCAAATATATAAGGAGCGAGTGTTGCCCATCATACTAGCAGCTTGCTTGACTGTCGGTAAGAGGAATTTGACGAATAGTCCTCTGAGCGGATACTTGAAGCCATTTTCTTGGAAGAAGGATGGATGGTCATCAATCCCCACCGTTTGCTTTTCACCATGAGTCCAACTAAGAAGACTCATCACATAAAAAAGAAGCGCTTTTGGGAGGCACCCCAAATTCTATTTTTCAATTTTAATATTCTACCCTTTCATTGTGAACTTAGTTTGATTAGATTTTACAGTTTGTTTTTGTTAAGTTTTATTTATGTTGAGTGTATGAGTTGAGGACTTATTGGTTGTCCAGGTGAGAAAGAGTGAGAAAGCGCTGAGAATGTCAAGTTTTGCCATTTCTGGAGATCAACACGGGCGTTTTCAAGACGGTGTTTCCAACACGTGTATCTATGATGACCTTGTTGATCAGCACGGACCGTGTTCTAATTGCAGAAAAATGAACTTTAAGGGGACACGATCACAGAAGGTAACACGGTCCGATACCCTAAACGGTGTTCGCAACACGCCCCGTGTTTTATCAACACGGACCGTGTTCCATGTGCGCAATATCAAATTAAAGATGGACATATTCACAGAAGGCAACACGTGAATTTATGCCCGACCATATTGGCAACACGTTCTCGTGTTTCCTAAACACGGGCGTTTTCATAGAAGTTGGTAAGTCAGCACGCTTAAATTCACTTAACACGGCCAGATACCTAGAACATGTTTATGAACACGGGCGTGTTCCGGTCACTGCCTATATATACCACTTCATTTCAAATGGCCAAAATTTTTGGCAATTCTCTCCTCTCCTGCTCTCTCCTTTTTTCATTCTCATCTTAAAAGCTTTGGATGTTGCGTTTGTCAAGTAAGTTCCTTCCAACTTCATTTTCCATTCTTTGTCTTTTTATTTTGATATTAGTTCGAATTTGTGTTTTCTTTGTGTTCGAATTTGTGTTTGAATTTTTTTTTATTTTTTTTATTATTTGGTGCATTGGTTTACATTCATGTTTGTGTTTAAATTTTCTTTTGTTTTCTTTAATTTAGTTTACATATTTAACTTGTTCACATTTTTCATTTTTCTTTTCTACCATTATTCATGTTTGTGATTAATTCCTTATTTTTCTTTTTCTTATTATTGTTAGCCGCTAAACAATAGGCTTGTTCATATATAATCGACTCTGTTTGTGTCTGCTCTATATTAACTTGTTGGTTTGCCTTGTGATGGATTATGGCGAAGTTAAACTTCATATGGATGAATTGAAAATTTAATTGGTTAGCATTGGTTGGCAGTATTGTGGATTGAATTTTCTTTGCAGGACATTGAGCGGTTTAACTTTATCGAGTTAAATCGTTCGGTCTGTCCATTTTATGCCGTTATGCTGCCAAAATTTCGTTGATCCTCAGTACTAAAAATTTCTTTTTCAGGTACCATGTCCATCAAACGAGGATCATGAGTTTACAAGAGGAGGCGGACCGATGGCTCCTCTTCTTCTCGATCGTCAGGCGCTGCACCGACTAGTTCAGGCCTAATTAGACCACCGCAGCGCCATAGATTCCTACTTTTCCAAGGGCAGCCCACCTTCGAGCAGAGATACCAGTCTATGAGGCATAAAGATTTGGGAAAGGGGCATAGGATAGACTAGACAGCACTAGAGACCGTTGGACTTGCAGTTGCAGTCTGTCGATACCTTGAGACGCCCCCGTTTCAGCATTTCTTTGAGATAGTTGAACCGACATGTACTGAGTTGATGGTGGAGTTTGCTAGCACTTTCTTTCTGCAGAGCCAGTTGCGGGACTTTCAGCAGCCGGATGCGATCAGTTTCAGACTAGCAGAGCAGACTTTCACCATGAGTGTATAGTAGTTTGGGGTACATTTGGGTTTATGGACTGAGGAGGATGTAGCTGGAGAGGTTTATAGTCGCTGTATACACACGCCTGGTGTGTCATATTCGCAGATGTGGGCCGAGATTTCTTATGACACTGAAGGGTACAGTGCCAGCCAGTCCCAGGCGTTTAACTTTCCTGAGGGACTGCGATACTTGCATGCATTGCTGGCTAGGACCATCACTGGCAGGGGAGATAGCGGTGGTGTAGTTACCTAGCCGGACCTGTTTATACTTTACAGCATGCACCAGCACCAGTCTGTCGACATGGGATACTTGTTGGCCAGATAGATTAGTGCCTTCTGCAACAACTCAAAGAAGGTATTTTTCTATTTTGGGACTTACATTACTTGACTGGCTAGGAGCTTAGGAGTTTTGGAGGAGGCGATACCATATTTAATAGAGCTGGGGGTGATGGAGACGTTGGGACTTCCCCAATTGGTTAGTATGGGGATGGTGACTCGTAGGTAGGGTCCGCTAAGACCAGAGTATAGACTGAGGAATGCTCTCTTGGCAGCACTCAGAGAGGAGTGACCTGCCCCACGAGCCCCTAGTACACAAGATGTTCCACCCTCTTCTTCTGATATTCTAGAGTCTTCCTCCAGACCGTCTACTTCAGCTCCTTCTAGTTCTTCATCAGCTGTTTTAGGACTCTCCCCAATTGAGTTTAGAGAGCTGCAGCTTATAGTGCAGAGGTTGGCAGAGGAGCAGCAGCAGCATTTCATTCGACAAGAGGCTTTTTAGTAGGACCTTTTACAGCGTCAGGCTGAGTTTTAGAGCCAGATAATGGCTCAGTTTGAGAGGCAGAGGGCTATGCTTCAAGCCCTGATTGAGCAGGGAGGTAGGTTAGAGGCCTCTATGGCCAATGACATGTTTGATAGTGCTACAGACTTTGCCCCTACCTGTCCACAAAGCCGGGTTCCAACACAGAGCCATTTTGACATCCCTCTAGCGGATGATCCAGCTGACCCTCCCTCTCTGATTGAGCACCCTTCACCATAGTAGCCTGACGAGCCTTCTATTGACGCTGCTCCTGCATGTGAAACTACTTCCAACCCTCAGATAGCAGCCACTCCTCCTCCACCATAGACTAGCCAATGCCTTGATATCCCTAATGATGCACCTCTTTTCACTCTGGAGCCATAGTCAGGGCAGTATTAGCTCTTTTTCCTTTTTCATTTCTTATATTTTGTACACTGAGGACAGTGTGTCCTTCAAGTGTGGGGTGGTGATATTTATATACAGTTGTTTTCGTGTTTTTATTATTTTGTATATGAAATTCAGATCCTTTTCTAGTGTATATATCGCATTTCATTTATGCCATCTCAGTTATTTGTTTATTCTTTATGCGATTTTTTGTAAAATTTTGAAAATTTTTCACTTTGTTTCGATGCTCTTATTGTTGACTTGATTTTGAATTTCTGTTTATGTCCACGTGATCGGGTAAAATCGATAGTGTGCAGTCTTGCAGAAGAATGTGATATAGATGATTCTATGCATGTTTATTGACTGTTTATCAGTCGTTTATTCACGTATATGAGTCATATTTATTCCTGTTTGATCGCACTGTGGTATGTTTATGAATTTTTCAGGTTTTCGGACTCCTCGATAGAGATTGATTGATTTACAAGCAGAAACCAAGCTATTTGGATGATTTACGCATATTAGATGCTTATCAGAGTCGATTCCTTATTGGCGCACAGTTTTGAGGCTTTTGCACGACCTCCTCTGGACAATTTCAAAAATTTTGCATTTCATGGAGGTTGGTGCCCGTTGAACAGGCCGTGCATATTTGCACGGCCCATTACACATGTCGTGCATATTTGCACGGCCCATGGCACGGGCCGTGCATATTTGCACGGACCGTGGCACGGCGAAGGCAGTTCTATCTATAAATAGGCGCATGCAAAACGAGACAGGGTTCCGCTTCTGATTTCTGAACTTCTTTACGCGCGCAACCCCTGACTTCTGCACCTCTATTCTTGGCATTTTGGGAGACCAACGTCAGTTCAAAGGATTGATTTGGAGGATTCAAGCAAAGATTGAAGTTTCTAGATGATTAACCGAGACATCCGAGATCCATACTTGAGGCTGGTTTCAAAATTGGCACTTGCGACATTCCCACTCCGATTCGATAGAAGAGCAGTTATATGTTTCATTATCTTTTCTGTTATTTATTTCCTTTTGTATTTGTTTCTTTCATTATGAGTAGCTAGGATTGCGAACCCATTGGGGTTCATCTTTGTTGATGGTTTGTGTTTAAATATTGGATTTTTTATTTGCCATTTTTGTAATCTTCTTACTGTTTAGTAATAAAATTTGATTCAATTAATTTAAGACGTTAAATTAATTGTCTTTTGGGTTGTTTCTTGACATTGAGAAATGCTTTTTACAACTGGAAATTAAATAGTAAGAACTGGTAATTAATACTTAGAGATAAGGTTAATTCACTTACCGGATTAAGAATTAACAACTCTTAATAGTTTTAAATCACGCTAAATGCTAATCTGTAATAATCTGATAGGAAGAGATTCCATTAGGTTAGTGCAGATTTAGGAACTCAATGAGCTCGAGAGAGGAGCAGAGTTTGATTTAGGATTTAGGCACGGGTAGCAAGATTGGCAGTTTATAAAATCAACCTTAGAATTCCATCACTTAGGTCCCCTTGGGGTTTGCTTCTTTGTTACAGTTGTTTTTCGATTGTCAGTTGCTGTTGTTCCTTTATTTACATTCATAAGCATTAGTTAATTAATTTAGACTTCTCACACCTTATTTCAGATTAAATAACATAATGAAAAGTAGTAACTTTAGGTTTACCCGATCTCCAGGGATACGACCTTGATACTCACTAGTGCTAGACCGCATCAATAGGTTCACTGCCTTAAGTCTAGGTTGCATAAGTAGCCCATCAGATTGTAAGTTAATTAGTTTGAGTTTTGCAATAAGTTGCTTTGGTTTATTTAATTTTTTTTTTGATGATTTTTGTTTGGAACCTACTCAAAAGTACACTTGTGAGAAATTGAGCCTAAATTGTAAGCATACACTTTATATACTTGTATTTATTTCTTGTTGAGAGTGCCAATTACTGTCTTTACTTTTAGAACTTGCTCGTTAATGCTTATGAGGGTCACGAGGAGAGTTTAACACTTTGGTATGATAGAGGCACTTAGATTTTTCATTCTAACCAAATAGCCTTCATTCGTTTATTGATTCTGTAGATAACTCTTTCTTTCACCATTTTTTATCATATTTCATTACCACTTAGTTTTATTCTGCTTTGGGTTATGATTTTGCACATGAGTTGTTTTTATTAGGAATTTTTGTCTTAGGAATAGCATTGGAATCTTGTAGCAGCTTCCTTCAATCCAAAAGAAATTCACTCTATTATGTGAATGTTCTTCCCTTATAAAAAAAAGAAAAAAAAAATAATAAGAAGAATAAGAGGGAAGGGTGACGAAAAGAAAGGAAGTAAGTGAGCTAATTGTTTAATTGCTTTTCGGAGTTTACATTTTGACTTGATTCCTATTTCCCACCTTGGACTACTATTCATTGTTTATCCCTTATAATTACTGTGGCTTGTGTGCATGTCATTTATCTCATTGCAGAACACCACATGTTCAACTCTTACCAAATTTACTTACCCTTACCTAATCCCCATTACAACCCTTATAAAGACCTCTTGACATGGTTGTTGACTCTCCATAAGTGGTAGGAGTAGGATTTAAGAGCAAGCATATAGTAAGTAAGGCAGTATTTGATGCATTGAGCGATTTAACACTATCCTTTAAACACTTTGATTGACTTAGAGTGAATCTTGTGAGGAGTTGGTTCTGAATAATTTTGTTGAGATAGTATTTTGTGAATCAATAGCATCTTGGTTGTGATGATTGAATTGATTGCTTCATTTCTTTTTGCTTGACTTACACTTGTTAAGGATATGTGCAGGAGCTCTATAGCTTGTCTGTCAGTTCAAGTGATGTTCCTTAGTGGTTTATTTTCCTTATTTTACTTTTGATTGCTTGAGGACAAGCAATGAGCTAAGTGTGGGGTTATTTGATGTGCGTAAAATACACACATCGAAATGGGGTTTTTAAGATTTATTTTATGGACATTTGGATGTGAATTGATCCTAACACTCACCCTATGCGTCTGTTTGTGTGCATTAGGTCCAAAAGAAGTCAAAGAATGATAAAGGGAAGAATTGGAGTATAATTGGACGTTAAAGCTGCCGAAACAATCTAAGTATGCACATGAGGAAGCTGAATAGGGCCGTGTTGGTTTTAACACTAGCCGTGTTCCTAACACGGGCACCACCATGGGCCGTGCTGGTGCGCCAAACATCAAAGAAAAAGAAGTTTTTAAGGAGCACGACCACAGAGAGTAACACGGGCATAAACACCAGCCTGTTTTGGGAACAAGGGAATCAACACGGCCGTGTTGGTTCGCGACAGGAGAAATTAATTAAAAAAAAGGAGAGGAAAGAAAAGGGGAGAGCGGGGGAGAATGTCCCAAACCCTAATATTTCTCTCTCTAAGGGTTTTCTGAGCTGGAACCAAGGGAAAAGGAGACTTGGATGAAGGTTTCAATCGGATTCCCTTCAAAGATTGAAGATTGGGTGAGGTTCATTGATTGGTTTTCAAATCGAGCAAGAGGAACAATAATCAATTTAATTCGAGCAAGAGGAATTTGGGCTGTTTACTCTCATCCAAGGGTGTAATCGGGTTTCTCTACCTTTATTCTTTGTTGTAATTGAATTCTTGTGGGTTTTGATAATGAACATGATTAGCTAGATTGATTAAATCCATTGGGATTTCTTTACTATGTTGGCTTAAATTACATTGTGAATTATGGTGTTTAGATTGCTTTATGTGATTGAGAAGTCCATTTGGCAATTGGAATTTTGAATAGCAAGAACTGGTTAATAATCACTTTGAGATAAGGATAATTAACTAGTCGGATTTTAACAAAGCTTAATAGTGGCGGATTAAAGCTTAATGCTAATTTAAGAATCAATCGTTAGGAAGAGATTCCAACTTTAGGTTATTAAGTTTAGGAATTCAGTTATCGAGAGAGAGAAACCGAATTAAGTTAAGAATTCATCCACGGGTAGTGATGTGCGTAAAATACATACATCTAAATGGGGTTTTTAAGATTAATTTTATGTACATTTGGATGTGAATTGGTCCCAACACTCACCCTATGTGTTTGTTTGTGTGCATTAGGTCCAAAAGAAGTCAAAGTATGATAAAGGGAAGAATTGGAGCATAATTAGACGTCAAAGCTACCGAAACAAGCTAAGTATGCCCATGAGGAAGGTTAACACGGCTACCAACACGGCCGTGTTGGATGCATCAAACATCAAAGAAAAAAAGAGGTTTTTAGGGAGCACGACCATAAAGAGTAACATGGGCATCAACATCAGAACGTGTTGGGAACACAGGCATCAATACGGCCATGTTCATGGCAGCTGGTCAAATTCATTTAAAAAGAAAGAAAAGAGAAAAAGGGAGGCGGCTAGGGTTAGAACGTCCAAAAGCCATTTTTTTCTCTGTCTAAAGGTTTTCTGAGTTGAAACTAAGGGAAAAGGAGACTTGGATCAAGGTTTCACTTGGATTCTCTTCGAAGATCAAAGATTGGCAAGGATTGTCGATTGGTTTCAATCCGAGTAAGAGGAACAAGAATCGATCCAAAATTGGGCACGAGGAATTGGAGCTATGTACTCTCATCCAAGGGTGTATTCGGGTTCCTCTACCTTTACTCATTTTTTGTAATTGAATTCTTGTTGGTTGTGATTATGAACATGATTAGCTAAACTTATTAACCCATTGGGGTTCTTTATCTAGGGATTTTTGTACTTCAATTTTGAATTGAATGTATTGGTTGTCAATATTGGTTTGCAATGGAAGTATTTATTGATTTGTTCTTCATATCTTGTTGAATAATTTTTGAAATTTGAATGATCTTGAGAAAGACGTTTAGGTTTGGATTGTCCTTTGCAACCTAGAATTGAATTCGCCTAGAGATAGGGTGTTCATTCTACCGAATTGAGAATTAACAACTCTCAATAGTGTTAAATGGTACATAATGCTAATTTGGGTAATTAGAGTTAGGAAGAGATTTCAACCTAATTAATCTAAGTTAAGATGTTAGTGTCCTTGAGAAAGGCATTAATTGTGTAGAGATTTTCCCACGGAAATTGGATTCAATCAATCAATTCCACCCTTAATTTCCATTCCTTAGAGACAAGAATTCCCAAAGGGTTATTCCTTTACTTGAATTAATCATTCCCTAGTATACGTAGTTCGACAACAATTAGAGTAGCTATTAGTTAATTTAGGAATTATTCATTAACACCATTTTGTTTTTGTGATTAGATAACAAAGAAGATTGAGTAGATTTAGGTTCACACGTTCTTTGGGGAATACGACACTTGGTACTCGTCGTTAGCTATACTCCACTGATAGGTACACTGCCTTAGGTCATAGTCTTGCTTGACTTAGCACACATCAAGTTCTTGGCGCCATTGCCGGGGAACGGTTTTCTGTGAACTAAATTGACATTTTAATATTTGTTAGTCTAGTCATTTCTCTTTTTGTTTATAATTTGTTTTCTGTGTATAGTTTTGTTCTTATCCTGTTTGTTGGTGTTGTTGTTCTTTATTGTGCTCAGGTAGTTTATGACCAGGAGCTCTAATCCTAATCTTACAGAGCCTTTATCTGAACCCGAGCGCTCTCTTATATTGCTAAGGAGGCGTATGCAGGCAATAGAGGAGGAGATTGAAGCAGAGATTCCTGTTCGTGAAACTAGTGAGATGGAGAACCACAATGCAAATAGAGGTAATGATGAAAGGACCATGTATGAGTTTGCTAGGCCCTCTCTAGCAGGGACGCAAACTGGGATAGTGAGGCCTCCCGTTGGGGACAATAATTTTGAAATAAAGCCGAATATAATCTAGATGATCCAGAATACAGTGCAATTTGGAGGATTGGCGAGCGAAGATCCGAACGAGCATATCGCCAACTTTTTGGAAATATGTTATACCTTTAAGATTAATGGAACAACTGATGATGCCATACCGTTGAGGCTGTTTCCTTTTTCCTTGAGGGATAGAGTGAAAAGATGGCTGCAGTCCTTGCCACCGAAAATGATCACTACCTGGACTTCTTTGGCTGAAAAGTTTTTGAATAAGTATTTTCCTCCTGCTAAGGGAACCTAAACTAGTTGTCAATCAAACAAAAGATAAAGGATTGGTGAGTCTAATTATGCTACCCGTGGATGAATTCTTAACCGAATTCGGTTTCTCTCTCGAGATAACTGAATTCCTAAACCTAATAACCTAAAGTTGGAATCTCTTCCTAACGATTGATTCTTAAATTAGCATTAAGCTTTAATCCGCCTTTATTAAGCTTTGTTAATTCTTAATCCCGCTAGTTAATTATCCTTATCTCTAAGCAATTATTAACCAGTTCTTGCTATTCAAGATTCCAATTGCCAAATGGACTTCTCAATCACACAAAGCAATCTAAACACACAATTCACAATGTCTCATGAATGATGCGTTATCTTATTAATACTGAAAGCAAGAAGAATACAAAACTAACCCAAACAATCCAACAATATAATACTAAGCCAACATAGTAAAGAAATCCTAATGGATTTAATCAATCTAGCTAATCATGTTTATTATCAAAATCCACAAGAATTCATTTACAGCAATGAGTAACGGTAGAGAAAACCTGATTACACTCTTGGATGAGAGTAAACAGCCCATATTCCTCTTGCTCGAATTGAATCGATTCTTGTTCCTCTTGCTTGATTTGAAAACCAATCAACAAACTTCGCCCAATCTTCAATCTTTGAAGGGAATCCGATTGAAACCTTGATCCAGGTCTCCTTTTCCCTTGGTTCCAGCTCAGAGAACCCTTAGAGAGAGAAATATTAGGGTTTAGGACGTTCTCCCCCTGCTCTCCTTTCTTTCCTCTTGTTCTTTCTTTTAATTAATTCGTCCTGTCGCCGCGAACATGGTCGTGTTCCTGGCCGTGTTGGGAACACGGTTTGGTGTTCCTGGCCGTGTTACTCTCTGTGGTCGTACTCCTCAATGCCTCTTCTTCTTTGATGTCTAATGCACCCAAAACGGCCGTGTTGGGAACACAACCAGTGTTGAAACCAACACGGCCATGTTCAGCTTCCTCATGCTCGTATTTAGCTTGTTTCGACAGCTTTAACGTCCAATTATGCTCCAATTCTTCCCTTTATCATTCTTTGACTTCTTTTGAACCTAATGCACACAAACAGACGCATAGGGTGAGTGTTGGGACCACTTCACATCCAAATGTCCATAAAATCAATCTTAAAAACCCTATTTAGATGTGTGTATTTTACGCACATCAAATAACCCCACACTTAGCTCATTGCTTGTCCTCAAGCAATCAAAAGTAAAATAAGGAAAATAAATCACTAAGGAACAACACTTAAGCTGACAGACAAGCTAGAGAGCTCCTGCACATATCCTTAACAAGCATAAGTCAAACAAAAAGAAATGAAGCAATCAATTCAAGTATCACAACCAAGATGCTAATAATCCGCAAAACACTGTCTCAACAAAATTATTCAGAACCAACTCCTCACCAGAGTCATTCTAAATTACTCAAAGTGTTTAAAGGGTAGTGTTTAATAGTTCAATGCATCAACTATTACCCTACTTACTATATGCTTGCTCTTAAATCCTACTCTTACCACTTATGGAGAGTCGACAACCATGTCAAGAGGTCTTTATAAAGGTTGTAATGAGGATTAGGTAGGGGTAGGTAATTTTGGTAAGAGTTGAACCTATGGTGTTCTGCAATTAAATACATGACCTGCACACAAGCCACAATGATCACAAGGGGTAAACAATGGACAGTAGTCCAAGGTGGGAAATAGGAATCAAGTCAAAATGTTTAGCTCACTTACTTTATTTCTTTTCATCACCTTTCCCTCTTATTCTTCTATTTATTTTTTTCTTTCTTTCTTTTTTTTCTTTTTTTTCATAAGGGAAGAACATTCACATAATAGAGTGAATTTCTTTTGGATTGAAGAAAGCTGCTATAAGATTCCAATGCTATTCCCAAGACAAAAATTCCCAATAAAAATAACTTATGTGCAAAATTGTAACCCAAAGCAGAATAAAACTAAGTGGTAATGGAATATGATAAAAAAAAATGATGAAAGAAGGGGTTATCTACAGAATCAATAAACGAATGAAGGTTATTTGGCTAGAATGAAAAACCTAAGTGCCTCTATTATACCAAAGTGTTAAACTCTCCTTGTGGCCCTCATAAGTGATGTGTGCTATTTGTGTTAGCTACAATCTAAGACAGTGTACCTATCGATGCAGTCTAGCACTAATGGCGAGTATTAAGGTCGTATTCCTCGGGAAAGTGAAAGCCCAAAGTTACTCCTTTGTTCTTTGTTATATTAACCTAAAATGAGTGATGAATAATTTCTAAACTAACTAAAAGCTACAAGCTAAATTCTAAGGGAGATGCAGGAGTAATTGATAACTAAAATAACCAAGACAAGAAAGCAAACCCAAAGGGGACCTAAACTAGTTGGCAATCAAACAAAAGATAAAGGATTGGTGAGTCTAATTATGCTACCCGTGGATGAATTCTTAACCAAATTCAGTTTCTCTCTCGAGATAACCGAATTCCTAAACCTAATAACCTAAAGTTGGAATCTCTTCCTAATGATTGATTCTTAAATTAGCATTAAGCCTTAATCCGCCTCTATTAAGCTTTGTTAATTCTTAATCCGGCTTCTTAATTATCCTTATCTCTAAGCGATTATTAACCAGTTCTTGCTATTCAAAATTCCAATTGCCAAATGGACTTCTCAATCACACAAAGCACTCTAAACACACAATTCACAACGTCTCATGAATAATGCATTATCTTATTAATACTGAAAGCAAGAAGAATACAAAACAAACCCAAACAATCCAACAATATAATACTAAGCCAACATAGTAAAGAAATCCCAATGGATTTAATCAATCTAGCTAATCATGTTCATTATCAAAATACACAAGAATTTAATTACAACAATGAGTAAAGGTAGAGAAAACCTGATTATACCATTAGATGAGAATAAACAGCCCCAATTCCTCTTGCTCGAATTGAATCGATTCTTGTTCCTCTTGCTCGATTTGAAAACCAATCAACGAACCTCGCCCAATCTTCGATCTTTGAAGGGAATGCGATTGAAACCTTGATCCAAGTCTCCTTTTTCCTTGGTTTCAGCTCAAAAAACTCTTAGGGAGAGAAAAGTTAGGGTTTTGGGACGTTCTCCCTCGCTCTCCTCTTTTCTTTCCTCTCTTCGTTCTTTTAATTAATTCCCCCTGTCGCCAGCCAACACGACCGTGTTCCTGGCCGTGTTGGGGACACGGTTTGGTGTTCCTGGCCGTGTTACTCTCTATGGCTGTGCTCCCTAAGAACTCATTTTTCTTTGATGAGTGATGAAACCAACACGGCCATGTTCAGCTTCCTCATGCTCGTACTTAGCTTGTTTCGGCAGCTTCGGCGTCCAATTATGCTCCAATTCGTCCCTTTATCATCCCTTGACTTCTTTTGGACCTAATGCACACAAACAGACGCATAGGGTGAGTGTTGGGACCAATTCACATCCAAATATCCATAAAATTAATCTTAAAAACCCTATTTAGATGTGTGTATTTTACGCACATCAAATAACCCCACACTTAGCTCATTGCTTGTCCTCAAGCAATCAAAAGTAAAATAAGGAAAATAAACAACTAAGGAACAACACTTAAACTAACAGACAAGCTAGAGAGCTCCTGCACATATCCTTAACAAGCGTAAGTCAAACAAAAAGAAACAAAGCAATCAATTCAAGTATCACAACCAAGATGCCAATAATTCGCAAAATACTGTCTCAACAAAATTATTCAGAACCAACTCCTCGCAAGATTCACTCTAAATCGCTCAAAGTGCTTAAAAGGTAGTGTTTAATTGCTTAATGCATCAACTACTGCCTTACTTACTATATGCTTGCTCTTAAATCCTACTCCTACCACTTATGGAGAGTCAACAACCATGTCAAGAAGTCTTTATAAGGGTTGTAATGGAGATTAGGTAGGGGTAGGTAAATTTGATAGAAGTTGAACCTATGGTGTTCTGCAATGAGAGAAATGACCTGCACACAAGCCACAATAATTACAAGGGATAAACAATGGACAGTAGTCCAAGGTGGGAAATAGGAATCGAGTCAAAATGTTTAGCTCACTTACTCTCTTTCTTTTCATCACCTTTCCCTCTTATTCTTCTATTTCTATATTTTTCTTCTTTCTTTTTTTTCTTTTTTTTCTTTTTTTCATAAGCGAAGAACATTCACATAATAGAGTGAATTTATTTTTGGCAATCAAACAAAAGATAAAGGATTGGTGAGTCTAATTATGCTACCCGTGGACGAATTCTTAACCGAATTCGGTTTCTCTCTCGAGATAACCGAATTCCTAAACCTAATAACCTAAAGTTGGAATCTCTTTCTAACGATTGATTCTTAAATTAGCATTAAGCTTTAATCCGCCTCTATTAAGCTTTGTTAATTCTTAATCCGGCTAGTTAATTATCCTTATCTCTAAGCGATTAGTAACCAGTTCTTGCTATTCAAAATTCCAATTGCCAAATGGACTTCTCAATCACACAAAGCAATCTAAACACACAATTCACAACGTCTCATGAATAATGCATTATCTTATTAATACTGAAAACAAGAAGAATACAAAATTAACCCAAGTAATCCAACAATATAATATCAAGCCAATATAGTAAAGAAATCTCAATGGATTAAATTAGTCTAGCTAATCATGTTCATTATCAAAATCCACAAGAATTCAATTACAACAATGAGTAAAAAGGTAGAGAAAACCCGATTACTCCCTTGGATGAGAGTAAACAGCCCCAATTCCTCTTGCTCAATCTTGAATCGATCCTTGTTTCTCTTGCTCGATTTGAAAACTAAACGACGAACCTCGCCCAATCTTCAATGTTTAAAGGGAATCCGACTGAAACCTTGATCCAAGTCTCCTTTTCTCTTGGTTTCAGCTAAGAAAACCCTTAGAGAGAGAAATATTAGGGTTTGGGACGTTCTAACCCTAGCCTCCTTCTTTTTTCTCTTTTCTTTCTTTTTAAATGAATTTGACCAGCTGCCATGAACATGGCCGTGTTGATGCCCGTGTTCCCAACACGTTCTAGTGTTGATGCCCATGTTACTCTTTATGGCCTTGCTCCCTAAAAACCTTTTTCTCTTTGATGTTTGTTGCATCGAACACGGCCGTGTTGGTGGCTGTGTTGGGAACACGGCCAGTGTTGAATCCAACACGGCCGTGTTGACCTTCCTCATGGGCATACTTAGCTTATTTCGGCAGCTTTGACATCAAATTATGCTCCAATTCTAATATTAATGCATGAGTAACTTAAATGACAACTCAACACAAACATCATGAACCAATGCCTCACAGGGATCACTCAAGTCGCTCAAAGTGTATATTAGGTAAATAATAAATCCCTCAAAGCAAATGCACAAGACCCGCTCACCATAAGCTTGCTCATAAATCATATCTTCACTAGTGTGAGTAAGTAAATACCAAAATCAAAGGGTCTTTACCAAGGTTGTAATGGGGCTAGGATAAAGGTACGGAGATTTGGACAAAAGTGTGAAAGTGCTGGAATTCGTGCGATAAACAATAGTATATGCTCAAAGGATTAAATGCCTAAGATCACAAAAAGAATCATTCACTAAAATCCCTACTTCATAGAATAACGCTTGCTAATGCTCTAAATCCAATAAAAAGATAAATAATTAAAGAGATTTGTTTATTATATATTTTTTTTTCTTCTTCTTCTTTTTTTCTCTTTTTTTTTTATAATAATGAACTAGCAGCTTATTAGCGACCGCTGCATACAACTCGAATAAACATAAAGAATAACAAATACAAATTGGATCAAAGGGAGCATTTAAAATATCAAAAAGATTTAGTGAATTTACCAACATAGCAACTAGCATTTTAATCCCACATAAAGCTGAATAAATCACAGAAAGAAATTCCAGCATAAGGGTAAAGGAAAGATAAATGTAAAGAATGGTATAATTGAAGTGTATAGGTGTAGATTATAAAGAAAAGGTTAAGGCTCAAAAACTGGCTAACTAATGGAAACATAAGGTGATAGGCTTTTGGTCAAATGTGGTGAATCCTAAATCGCCCAAATCATCTCATGGTATTCACAATATTCATGTAACTTCAACACGCATTACAAAGCAAGTTCTAGAAGCAAAGTTAAGTACAATGCACACTCAAACAAGAAATATAAAGAGCATAAGTATAATGAATGCTCAATTGGCTCAAAATCTCACTTTCAGATGTGGTATTAGGTGCAGTTGGTTCGCAACATCATTAATTGAATCATTACTTAAGAAACACATGCATATGATATTATCAACGTTCTAAGTTAAAATTCGACAATTCAAAAAAACAATTAAATAACACCGGTTTAACCCGGCATGGTTGATGTGTAAAACACCATAAATTATTTTCCAAGGACAATGAACAGCAAAGAAAAGTAACTACAATTCTGTAAATCAAGTCATCAATCAGCTCAAAAATAGCATACTCAAGTGCATAAAAACACAGTGTCCTACACATCCCCTAAAAATACACAACACCTAGCCATAGCAATTTTAGATATATTAAAAAAAACATATGAGAGATTAAGGTTTACCCATAAGCACCCCACACTTGAAGAACACACTGTCCTCAGTGTAAAATGTTATGGATACCCTGCATGGAATGCTCAACTAAGAGAACAAAGGCAATAAAAGATCTAGGGGACTGCCCTGATCATCCATCAAGGCTGATGTTGTGGAAATTCAGTGCCTCCTCGGTAGAATCTGAAAATAATAAAATAAAGAAATAAAATCGAAACTGAAAATATGAAAACTAAAACTAATAAAATGTTTCAAAACAAAAGGTTAAAATATTAAAGATTAAAGATAAAGTTTGGGGTGCCTCCCAAAAGCGCTTCTTTTTTATGTGATGAGTCTTTTTAGCTGGTGATGGGTGGCTACTCGTGTTAGCTACAATCTAAGGCAGTGTACCTATCGATGTAGTCTAGCACTAATGGCGAGTATCAAGGTCGTATTCCTCGAGAAAGCGAAAGCCCAGAGTTACTTCTTTGTTCTTTGTTATATTAACCTAAAATGGATGATGAATAAATTCTAAACTAACTATTAACTACGAGCTAAGTTCTAAGGGAGATGCAGGAGTAATTGATAAGTGAAATAATCAAGACAAGAAGACAAACCCAAAGGGAATCTAAACTAGTTGGCAATCAAACAAAAGATAAAGGATCAGTGAGTCTAATTATGCTACCCGTGGACGAATTCTTAACCGAATTCGGTTTCTCTCTCAAGATAACCGAATTCCTAAACCTAATAACCTAAAGTTGGAATCTCTTCCTAACGATTGATTCTTAAATTAGCATTAAGCTTTAATCCGCCTCTATTAAGCTTTGTTAATTCTTAATCCGGCTAGTTAATTATCCTTATCTCTAAGCGATTATTAACCAGTTCTTGTTATTCAAAGTTCCAATTGCCAAACGGATTTCTCAATCTCATAAAGCAATCTAAACATCACAATTCACAACGTCTCATGAATAATGCATAATCTTATTAACACTGAAAACAAGAAGAATATAAAACCAACTCAAACAATCCAACAATATAATATCAAACCAACATAGGAAAGAAATCCCAATGGATTTAATCAATTTAGCTAAACATGTTCATGTTTAAAACAATCTAGGAAATCAATTACAATGAAAGAATAATGAAAATAAAACATGTACACCCTTTTCTCTCGAATTGGATGAATGACTCCAAATCTAGATCTATACTTTGATTAATCTCCCAAACTGCCTCTTGAATTGCTCCACTATCGTTTTGCACTCCGGAATCTTACGATTCCGGGATTCTTACTCACTGCAACTCTCTCTGCACTCGATATGCAGAAACCGAACCGTACCACTAGGGCTCAATGTCACTCTTTTTCCCCTTTTTTCTCTAAGAAAATGAATTTTTCTTATATATTTAACTCGGCGGCCATGGTCAAGGCCGTCTTTGTCAAGACGGCCGGAGTCCATGCCGTCTGGCTATGGATCTCACCAACTAGGGTTTCACCATGACCGTGTTGCTCCCCGTGCTGGCCACCACAGGCCGTGCTGGAGGCCGTGGTGGCTACGAAAACTGTGCCCAAACTATTGTTTTGAAGACCAAGTTTTGATGGTTGGTCACGGCCAGAGTCTAGGCCATGATGGTCAGCACGGCCTTGACTCAAGCCGTGCTCAATGTGTGCAACGCGGCTCTTGTCCGATCATGATGAATTCTCGTCCGTTTCCGCACGTATTGATCTATAATTTCTTAAACACCGATGATGGTCCTATAAATGTTCCTGAAATGCAAAAGAACATAAAACACGGGTGATCTGGGAATAAAAGCACAATAATTGCTAAGAACATACGCAATAATATGCAAGCAAATATGTGTAAAACTATGCTCATCAAATTACCCCACACTTAAGCTATTGCTTGTCCTCAAGCAATTAACAACTCAACCCATAAAACTACAGTTAGCAATTCCTTTCAGTTTATGCCCCTAGTCCACAACAGAGAGTATTCAACACATCTCAAAGGTTACTCAATCATAAATCAAATTACAAATCATTAACAAAGAATGGAAATAATATTAATGCATGAGTAACTTAAATGATAACTCAACACAAACATCATGAACCAATGCCTCACAGGGATCACTCAAGTCGCTCAAAGTGTATATTAGGTGAATAACAAATCCCTTAAAGCAAATGCACAAGACCCGCTCACCATAAGCTTGCTCATAAATCATATCTTCGCTACTGTGAATAAGTAAATACCATAATCAAAGGGTCTTTACCAAGGTTGTAATGGGGCTAGGGCAAAGGTACGGAGATTTGGATAGAAGTATGAAAATGCTGGAATTCGTGCGATAAACAATAGTATATGCTCAAAGGATTAAATGCCTAAGATCACAAAAAGAATCATTCACTAAAATCCCTACTTCATAGAATAACGCTCGCAAATGCTCTAAATCCAATAAAAAGATAAATAATTAAAGAGATTTGTTTATTATATATTCTTTTTTTCTTCTTCTTCTTCTTTTTTTCTTCAAAAGAAATGAACTAGCAGCTTATTAGCGATCGCTGCATACAACTCGAATAAACATAAAGAATATCAAATACAAATTGGATCAAAGGGAGCATTTAAAATATCAAAAAGATTTAGTGAATTTACCAACATAGCAACTAGCATTTTAATCCCACATAAAGTTGAACATATTACATAAAGAAATTCCAGCATAAGGGTAAAGGAAAGATAAATGTAAAGAATGGTATATTTGAAGTGTATAGGTGTAGATTATGAAGAAAAGGTTAAGGCTCAAAAACAGGCTAACTAATGGAAACCTAAGGTGATAGGCTTTTGGTCAAATGTGGGGAATCCTAAATCGCCCAAATCATCTCATGGTATTCACAATATTCATGTAACTTCAACACGCATTACAAAGCAAGTTCTAGAAGCAAAGTTAAGTACAATGCACACTCAAACAAGAAATATAAAGAGCATAAGTATAATGAATGCTCAACTGGCTCAAAATCTCACTTTCAGGTATGGTATTAGGTGCAGTTGGTTCGCAACATCATTAATTGAATCATTACTTAAGAAACACATGCATATGATATTATCGACGTTCTAAGTTAAAATTCGACAATTCGAAAAAACAATTAAATAACACCGGTTTAACCCGGCAAGGTTGATGTGTAAAACACCATAAATTGTTTTCTAAGGACAATGAACAACAAAGAAAAGTAACTACAATTCTATAAATCAAGTCATCAATCAAATTTCAAAAATAGCATACTCAAGTGCATAAAAACACAGTGTCCTAACATCCCCTAAAAATACACAACACCTAGCCATAGCAATTTCAGATATATTAAAAATCCATATGAGAGATTAAGGTTTATCCATAAGCACCCCACACTTGAAGAACACATTGTCCTCAGTGTAAAATGTTATGGATACCCCGCATGGAATGCTCAACTAAGAGAACAAAGGCAATACAATCCAAGTGCATGACATGTATGAAAAATAAAGTAAATAAATGCAGAAAAATAAAAAGATCTAAGGGACTGCCCTGATCATCCATCGAGGCTGATGTTGTGGAAATTCAGTGCCTACTCAGTAGAATCTGAAAATAATAAAATAAAGAAATAAAATCGAAACTGAAAATATAAAAACTAAAACTAATAAAATGTTTCAAAACAAAAGGTTAAAATATTAAAGATAAAGTATGGGGTGCCTCCCAAAAGCGCTTTTTTTTTATGTGATGAGTCTTCTTAGCTGGACTCATGGTGAAAAGCAAACGTTGGGGATTGGCGACCATCCATCCTTCTTCCAAGCAAATGGCTTCAAATATCCGCTTAGAGGGATAATCGTCAACTTCCTCTTCCCGACAGTCAAGCAAGCTGCCAGTATGATGGGCAAAACTCGCTCCTCATTTATTTGCACGTAGTCATGATGCTCTAGGGGCTCTTCCAATTTGAAAGCTAGAGTTTCAACAATTGGAAGGATCGAAGGTTGGGCCATTTCTTCAGGAGTGTTGATGGTTTCCTTCAGTCCCTGGCTTGGTTCACTTGCTAGAAGAAACTCGAGCTCCTCCAAGACTTCTTCATTGGATAACTCGTGCTCATCTTCCATCATCGAAGGGACTTGTGGAAAATCTACCAACAATTCCTCTAATTGCAACTCAGCATCATCAACTGTACATTCCTGTTGATAGTCTTTCAGAGGAATTATGTTCGCCTCTTCCTTTTCTGGTTCCATCTCCATGTTCAAGAAATCGTCCTGCACAGAAGCATCATCATCAAACATAGTAGATAAATCAGAAAAATTCTCACCTGAACACAAAGTGACGGCGCTCAAATGTTCCTCGGATTCAGTAGCGTTTGATAGAGTTCTCGATTGCTCTTCAGCTAGTAACTTGAAGATTAAGCCTACTTGATGCTCTATGTTGTTAATCGAGGCTTCTTGATCTTCAAGTATCCTCTCTATTTGTTGGAATCTTTCCTCAAGACTTGTTATGAACCTCATCATCAGCTCCTCTGACACTAACTCTTCATCTAGAGTTGAAGGTGCAACATTAGGCTGCTGATGTAGTTGCTGAATTCCTAGTGGTTCTTGGCCATCTAAGCTCTATCCAAAGGGTGAATGAGTGCTCCACTCTTGATTGTAGGTGCTTCCATACGAGTCATTTGGCCAACTTCCGTATAATTCACATTCACGAGTTATAAGAACAATGAGCAACATCACTATACAATGGACAATCATTACACATATGTAAACCACAACAAAATTGACAAAAGACTTGAGATGAAAGGATAGGAGAAGAGAGTTGATCGGTAGCCCTGCAAAACGATTCCACCCGAGCTTCTAAAGATGCATGGGTATCCCAATTTTTAGCATTCTCTTGGTTCCTATTCTCATTATCCAATGCGTCATACAAAGATTTTGAGTTTAGCATTGAACCTCCTTTTCATTCACTATCTGAATCATAAACTTAAGCTAAATAAATATGTACAAATAAAATAAAATAAATAAACAAATAAAAATAAAAATCATAAAATAATAAGAAAGAAAAAAAAAGGCTAAATTAACAAATAGCAAATTTCACTCTAGTTTTCATATAATTCCCCGGCAACGGCGCCAGAAACTTGATGGGTGGCTACTCGTGTTAGCTACAATCTAAGGCAGTGTACCTATCGATGCAGTCTAGCACTAATGGCGAGTATCAAGGTTGTATTCCTCGAGAAAGCGAAAGCCCAAAGTTACTTCTTTGTTCTTTGTTATATTAACCTAAAATGGATGATGAATAAATTCTAAACTAACTATTAACTACGAGCTAAGTTCTAAGGGAGATGCAGGAGTAATTGATAAGTGAAATAATCAAGACAAGAAGACAAACCCAAAGGGAATCTAAACTAGTTGGCAATCAAACAAAAGATAAAGGATCGGTAAGTCTAATTATGCTATCCGTGGACGAATTCTTAACCGAATTCGGTTTCTCTCTCGAGATAACCGAATTCCTAAACCTAATAACCTAAAGTTGGAATCTCTTCCTAACGATTGATTCTTAAATTAGCATTAAGCTTTAATCCGCCTCTATTAAGCTTTGTTAATTCTTAATCCGGCTAGTTAATTATCCTTATCTCTAAGCGATTATTAACCAGTTCTTGTTATTCAAAGTTCCAATTGCCAAACGGATTTCTCAATCTCATAAAGCAATCTAAACATCACAATTCACAACGTCTCATGAATAATGCATAATCTTATTAATACTGAAAACAAGAAGAATACAAAACCAACTCAAACAATCCAACAATATAATATCAAACCAACATAGCAAAGAAATCCCAATGGATTTAATCAATTTAGCTAAACATGTTCATGTTTAAAACAATCTAGGAAATCAATTACAATGAAAGAATAATGAAAATAAAACATGTACACCCTTTTCTCTCGAATTGGATGAACAGCTCCAAATCTAGATCTACACTTTGATTAATCTCCCAAACTGCCTCTTGAATCGCTCCACTACTGTTTTGCACTCGGAATCTTACGATTTCGGGATTCTTACTCACTGCAACTCTCTCTCGCACTCAGTATTATGCAGAAACCGAACCAGCCACTAGGGCTCAATGTCACTCTTTTTCCCCCTTTTTTCTCTAAGAAAAATGAATTTTTCTTATATATTTAACTCAGCACGGCCGTGGTCAAGGCCGTCCATGCCTTTGGCTATGGATCTCACCAACTAGGGTTTCACCATGACCGTGTTGCTCCCCGTGCTGGCCACCACAAGCCATGCTGGAGGCCGTGGTGGCTACGGAAATCGTGCCCAAACTATTGTTTTGAAGACCAAGTTTTGATGGTTGGTCACGGCCAGAGTCTAGGCCGTGATGGTCAGCACGGGGAGGACTCAGGCCGTGCACAATGTGTGCAACGCGGGCTCTTGTCCGATCTTGATGAATTCTCATCCGTTTTTGCACGTATTGATCTATAATTGCTTAAACACCGATGATGGTCCTATAAATGTTCCTGAAATGCAAAAGAACATAAAACACGGGTGATCTGGGAATAAAAGCACAATAATTGCTAAGAACATACACAATAATATGCAAGCAAATATGTGTAAAACTATGCTCATCAGCTGGACTCATGGTGAAAAGAAAACGGTGGGGATTGGCGACCATCCATCCTTCTTCTAAGCAAATGGCTTCAAATATCCGCTTAGAGGGATAATCGTCAACTTCCTCTTCCCGACAGTCAAGCAAGCTGCTAGTATGATGGGCAAAACTCGCTCCTCATATATTTGCACGTAGTTATGATGCTCTAGGGGCTTTTCCAATTTGAAAGCTGGAGTTTCAACAATTGGAAGGATCGACGGTTGGGCAATTTCTTCAGGAGTGTTGATGGTTTTCTTCAGTCCTTGGCTTGGTTCACTTGCTAGGAGAAACTCGAGCTCCTCCAAGACTTCTTCATTGGATAACTCGTGCTCATCTTCCATCGTCGAAGGGACTTGTGGAAAATCTACCAACAATTCCTCTAACTGCAACTCAGCATCATTAACTGTACATTCTTGTTGATAGTCTTTCAGAGGAATTATGTTCGCCTCTTCCTTTTCTGGTTCCATCTCCCTGTTCAAGAAATCATCCTGCACAGAAGCATTATCGTCAAACATAGTAGATAAACCAGAAAAATTCTCACCTGAATGCAAAGTGATGGCGCTCAAATGCTCCTCGGATTCAGTAGCATTTGATGGAGTTCCCCATTGTTCTGCCACTAGTAACTGAAAGATCAAGCCTACTTGATGCTCTATGTTCTTAATTGAGGCTTGTTGACCTTTTAGTACCCTCTCTGTTTGTTGGAATCTTTCCTCAAGACTTGTTATGAACCTCATCATCAGCTCCTCTGACACTAACTCTTCATCTTGAGTTGAAGGTGCAAGATTAGGTTGCTGATGTAGTTGCTGAATTCCTAGTGGTTCTTAGCCATCTAAGCTCCATCCAAAGGGTGAATGAGTGCTCCACTCTTGATTGTAGGTGCTTCCATACGAGTCATTTGGCCAACTTTCCGTATAATTCACCTGTTTACAGTTATAAGAACAATGAGCAACATTACTATACAATGGGCAATCATTATACACATGTAAACCACAACAAAATTCACAAAAGACTTGAGATGAAAGGATAGGAGAAGAGAGTTGATCGGTAGCCCTACAAAACGATTCCACTCGAGCATCTAAAGATGCACGGGCATCCCAATTTTTAGCACTCTCTTGGTTCCTAATCCCATTTTCCAATGTGTCATACAAAGAGTTTGAATTTAGCATTGAACCTCCTTATCATTCACTATCTGAATCATAAACTTAAACTAAATAAATATGTATAAATAAAATAAAATAATTAAACAAATAAAAATAAAAATCATAAAATAATAAGAAAGAAAAAAATGGCTAAATTAACAAATAGCAAATTTCACTCTAGTTTTCAAACAATCCCCGGCAACGGCGCCAAAAACTTGATGGGTGCTAAATCGTGTTAGCTACAATCTAAGGCAGTGTACCTATCGATGCAGTCTAGCACTAATGGCGAGTATCAAGGTCGTATTCCTCAGGAAAGTGAAAGCCTAGAGTTACTCCTTTGTTCTTTGTTATATTAACCTAAAATGGATAATGAATAACTTCTAAACTAACTATTAACTACAAGCTAAGTTCCGAGGGAGATGTAGGAGTAATTGGTAAATGAAATAATCAAGACAAGAAGACAAACCCAAAGGGAATCGAAACTAGTTGGCAACCGAACAAAAGATAAAGGATCGGTGAGTCTAATTATGCTACCCGTGGATGAATTCTTAACCGAATTCGGTTTCTCTCTCTCGAGACAACCGAATTCCTAAACCTAATAACCTAAAGTTGGAATCTCTTCCTAACGATTGATTCTTAAATTAGCATTAAGCTTTAATCCGCCTCTATTAAGCTTTGTTAATTCTTAATCCGGCTAGTTAATTATCCTTATCTCTAAGCGATTATTAACCAGTTCTTGCTATTCAAAATTTTAATTGCCAAACGGATTTCTCAATCTCATAAAGCAATCTAAACATCACAATTCACAACGTCTCATGAATAATGCATTATCTTATTAATACTGAAAACAAGAAGAATACAAAATTAACCCAAACAATCCAACAATATAATATCAAGCCAACATAGTAAAGAAATCCCAATGGATTAAATCAGTCTAGCTAAACATGTTCATGTTTAAAACAATCTAGGAAATCAATTACAATGAAAGAATAATGAAAATAAAACATGTACACCCTTTTCTCTCGAATTGGATGAACGTACTCCAAATCCTGGATCTACACTTTGATTAATCTCCCAAACTGCCTCTTGAATTGCTTCCACTACGGTTTTGCACTCGGAACCTTGCGATTCCGGGATTCTTACTCCCATGACTCTCTCGTGACTTTTCAATCGCGTAGAAACCGACCAGCCTGTGAGCTCTATGTCACTTCTTCCCCCCTCTCCTTCCTCTAAGAAAAATTCATTTTTCTTATATATTTAACTTCAAGAGGCCGTCTTTGGTCAAGACGGCCAAGTCCGTCTTGGCTGTGGATCTCACCAAGTAGGGTTTCACCACAGCCGTGTTTCTCCCCGTGTTGGCCACCATGGGTCGTGCTGAAGGCTGTGGTGGCTACGGAAACCGTGCCCAAAGTGCAAATTTCAAGAATCAAAGCCAATGGTTGAGCACGGCCCGAGTCCAGGCCGTGCTCAATGTATGCATTGCGGGCTCTTGTCCGATATTGATGAATTCTCGTCCGTTTCCACACATATTGATCTATAATTGCTTAAACACCGATGAAGGTCCTATAAATGTTCCTGAAATGCAAAAGAACACAAAACACGGGTGATCTGGGAATAAAAGCACAATAATTGCTAAGAACATACGCAATAATATGCAAGCAAATATGTGTAAAACTATGCTCATCACTGGTACAGATAGTTAGGCTGCAGGCTAAGTATAGATTGGCAGGCATTAGAAACAGTTGGAGTAGCTGCTGAGGTTCGAGAGTTACTTCAGACTCTAACTTTTGAGGCCTTCTTCGGCATTGTGGAGCCCACTTATAGAGAGCTCACACTTGAGTTTGCCTCTACTTTCTTCCTTCAAACACAAATTAGGTACTAGACTCAGCTAGAGCCTCTTTCGCTTCAGTTAGGGGGACAAACTTGCATGATGAGTATTCCCCAGTTTGGTGTTGCACTTGGCCTCTATGACGAGACGACCATAGATTTAGATGATTTCAGAGGTTCATTATACAACCCGGGAGTTTCTTTTGACAAGGCCTAGGAGATCATCTCAGAAAGGGACAAGCCTTACTACTCGAGAAAGTCCAAGCATCCAGCCTCTTTGATAGCCTGTGATATCTTTACTGCCTGCTAGCATATACATTAATAGGTCGAGGAGACAGTTTTGGAGTGGTCACCCAGCCTATGTATTCTGTTTATGCGCTCTACATTAGAGGAGGAGGATGGACATGAGGTATGTGTTAGCCATGCAATGCAAGACTGTTATTGAGGACCCGAAGAAGACTTTTATCTATTTCAGTCCTTATGTGACTAGGATTGCTAGGAGGATGGATCTACTGAACAGAGCTCTGTTAGATGAGTTGACACTGGTTGGCGAGATGACCCCTGCTAGGCTCTCTACTATGCAGCATATGAGGATGGTTACTCGGAGGACAGGGCCCTTAGGGCTAGAGTACAAACTTATTTGGTCGATAGCCCAGGCAACTCAGGAGGAGCAGGGGGAGCACCCTAGACCTGCAGATATTCGTGGCCCCTCTCAACGTTCATCCTCATAAGCTCCTCGGCCATCTAGTGTACAGATTGATGAGCTGACTACGAGATTTGATCGGATCACCGACATGCAACAACAGTAGAAAGATAGGTTTGACAGGTTAGAGTGCAGTTCCTGCACTTTGATGCTACGTAGAGGCAGATTCTGGATTTGCTACAGAGGTAGTTGGTCTAAGGGGACAAGATAGAGGCAACCTTGCAACATAATAGGATGGATGACTTTCATTTTGCTAACTTTGGCGAGTATTTTCCACCTCCAGCAGCCGATGATGTACCTCCTCCAGTACAACCACCAGACACAATAGCCGAGGCACCACCACCTCCACCACAAGCCCAACAGGATGAGTAGGGCAGTATTTCTTCATATTTATCTCTTTTCCTTTTTTGTACTGATTATGTTGATTCCTAATTCTTTTATACACTATGGACAGTGTGTCCTTCAAGTGTGGGGTGGCTAAGCCGTTGTTTTGGCTTTTCTTTTTCTTATGTTTTTCGATTGTTGTTTATTGTATTATTGATGATGTATATATTTAGGATACTTAGGAGGTTTATTAGCTTTTTGTTTATCTTCGAAAGATTGATAGTTATGATTATGAGCATGTGATTTTTCCTTTTTGTTGTTTGTTGCTTTTGGAATATTATTGAGCAATTTTTAGTTTATCATAGTGGCTGGGTTAAACCAATGTTACTTGACCATTTTTTAAGTTAGTTAATTTGAATTTGATTAGTTATTGTGTTTTGTGTATGAATTGATTAAATGACGATTTTTGATCGATGGTATTTGGACACCTTATGCAAATGTACACACTTAAATTGCGATTTTCTGAACCTATTTGAGGATACCTCATAAATGCTCCTTTCTCCTTGTTTGAGTGTGCATTGTATTCTTCTTATGTATAGAACTTGCTCGGTAATGCTTGTTAAGATCACATGAACAATCAAATGTTATGAAATAGTAAGGGCACTTAGGATTCACCATTGTAGCCAAAAGCCAACCTGTGGATGTTTTCTATTAGTTAACTGATGTGTGTAAAATACACACATTTAAATGGGTTTTTTAAGATTGATTTTATGGACATTTCATGTGAACTGGTCCCAACACTCACCTTATGCGTTTGTTTGTGTGCATTAGGTCCCAAAGAAGTCAAAGGATGATAAAAGGGAGAATTAGAGCATAATTGGATGCCGAAGTTGCCGAAACAAGCTAAGTACGAGCATGAGGAAGCTGAACATGGCCGTGTTGGTTTCAACACTAGCCGTGTTCCCAACACGGCCGTGTTGGGTGCATTAAACATAAAAAAAAAGTAATTATTAGAGAGCATGGCCATAAAGAGTAACACGGCCAGGAACACGGGCATCAACACGGCTGTGTTGGCGGTGACAGAGGGAATTAATTAAAAGAAAGAAGAGAGGAAAGAAAAAGGGAGAGCGGAGGACAACATCCCAAACCCTAATTTTTCTCTCCATAAGGGTTTTCTGAGCTGAAACCAAGGGAAAAGGAGACTTGGATCAAGGTTTCAAGCAGATTCCCTTCAAAGATTGAAGATTGGGCGAGGTTCGTTGATTGGTTTTCAAATCGAGCAAGAGGAACAAGAATCGATTCAATTCGAGCAAGAGGAATTGGGGCTATTTACTCTCATTCAAGGGTGTAATCGGGTTTTCTCTACCTTTACTCATTGTTGTGATTGAATTCTTGTGTATTTTGATAATGAACATGATTAGCTAGATTGATTCAATCCATTGGGATTTCTTTACTATGTTGGCTTAGTATTATATTGTTGGATTGTTTGGGTTAGTTTTGTATTCTTCTTGCTTTCAGTATTAATAAGATAATGCATCATTCATGAGACGTTGTGAATTATGTGTTTAGATTGCTTTGTGTGATTGAGAAGTCCATTTGGCAATTGAAATTTTGAATAGCAAGAACTGGTTAATAATCGCTTAGAGATAAGGATAATTAACTAGCCAGATTAAGAATTAACAAAGCTTAATAGAGGCGGATTAAAGCTTAATGCTAATTTAAGAATCAATCGTTAGGAAGAGATTTCAACTTTAGGTTATTAGATTTAGGAATTCGGTTATTGAGAGAGAGAAACCGAATTCGGTTAAGAATTCGTCCACGGGTAGCATAATTAGACTCACCAATCCTTTATCTTTTGTTTGATTGCCAACTAGTTTAGGTTCCCTTTGGGTTTGCTCTTTTGCCTTGGTTGTTTTAGTTATCAATTACTCCTGCATCTCCCTTAGAACTTAGCTTGTAGCTATTAGTTAGTTTAGAAATTATTCATCACTAATTTTAGGTTAATATAACAAAGAACAAAGGAGTAACTCTGGGCTTTCACTTTCCCGAGGAATACGACCTTGATACTCGCCATTAGTGCTAGACTGCATCGATAGGTACACTGCCTCAGATTGTAGCTAACACAATTTAAGTTTGAGCCTAGCCGCTTTCTTCATTTTTACCATTTGGCTATATTATCACACTTTGTTAAGCCTTTCGTTTGTTGATCCCTACCCTATTTCTGGAATTTTTGCAATGTATTCATTGAGTTTTTGGATAAAATGCCAATTTTATTTGTACTTTGAATTCATTAAGTCCTTTAAAAATTTGGTTTAGATGCTCCCTTCCATCTAAAGTAATTTTGTTTTATTGTTTCTTTAAAAAAAAAAGAACAACATTCATTTTTCACTTTTTAAGCATCTTGTTTTAGAGACTTGGGAACTTTAGTGAATTTAATTATCTTTGTTTGGCATTTAGTCCTTTTTGAGCTGAAATTGTGGGTAAGGCATTGCAAAAGTCTAGAAATTATTTACACCTCACTTCCAAATTTCCATAACTAAACCGAAGCCTCATTACAACCCTTGTGAAGACCCTTTGATTGTGATATTTGATTGTTTGCAGTAGTGGAGATGGGACTTATGAGCAAGCCTATGGTAAGTAAGTTGAATATAATTGCTTTGATTGATTGATGACTACCTTTTAAACACCGAGTGCATAGAGTGATCCCTTGTGAGGTGTATGGTTTCTTGAATATTTGATGTTGAATGTATTATTTAATTTCTTCATACATTAACATGATAATTACTCTTGTTTAGATTGCTAGTTTAATTCTTGGTTGAGCTTCAATTTGGGATAGATTGAATGTTGCTTAATGGTAATCCAATGCATGAATTTTAAGGAGGGCTGATTGCATGTTTATGATCTGAATTATTTGTTGCTTGAGGACAAGCAAAAGCTTAAGTGTGAGGTGATTTGATATCCTTGATATTACACATGTTTGCATGCTTGATTTTGAGTTATTTTTAGGGAAAATTATGTGTTTTGTATTAGAATCACCCGTTTTAGTTTCCTTTGTGTCTTAGGTGTTTTTCTAGGTACATCATCAAAATTAGAGAGAAATCGGACCAAAATCAGGAAGAAAAGAATGAATCGGGCGCGTTAGACTATACAACACGCCCTGCTAACACGCTCGTGTTAAGGAGCACGGTCAGGGTCAAAGTGCGTGAAGAAAAGCCTTACCCATGGCGAGAAGAAGCGATTTGCAACACGGTTTCCGAGAGTGACACGGCCTAGAAGCATGCCCGTGCTGAGCAGCTGATAGGCTATTTATGTAGCTACAATCTAAGGCAGTGAACCTATCGATGCAGTCTAGCACTAATGGCGAGTATCAAGGTCGTATCCCTCGGGAAAGTGAAAGCCTAGAGTTACTACTTTGTTCTCTGATATATTAGCCTGAAATAAATGATGATAATTCCTAAATTTATTAATAACTACAAGCTGAGTTCTAAGTGAGATGTAGGAATGGATGGATAAATGAAACAACCAAGACAAGAAAGCAAACCCAAAGGGAACCTAGACTAGTTGGCAACAAAAGATAACAGATTGATGAGTCCAATTATGCTACCCGTGGATGAATTCTTAATTGAATTCGGTTTCTCTCTCTCGATAACCAAATTCCTAAACTCAAGAACCTAAAGTTGGAATCTCTTCCTAATTATTGATTCTTAAATTAGCATTAAGCTTTAATCCGCATCTATTAAGCTTTGTTAATTCTTAATTCAACTAGTTAATTATCCTTATCTCTAAGTGATTATTAACCAGTTCTTGCTATTCAAAATTCCAATTGCCAAATGGACTTCTCAATCACACAAAGCAATCTAAACACCACAATTCACAACATGTCATGAATAATGCATTATCTTATTAATAGTGAAAGCAAGAAGGATACAAAACTAAACTCAAGCAATCCAACAATTTAATACTAAGCCAACATAGTAAGGAAATCCCAATGGATTTTACCAATCTAGCTACACATGTTCATGTTTAAAACAACTAGGAAATCAATTACAATGAAAGAATAACGAAAATGAAACATGTACACCCTTTTCTCTCGAATTGGATGAACAGCTCCAAATCTGAATCTGCACTACGATTGATCTCTCCAATTGCCTCTTGATTTGCTCTACTACTGTTTTGCACTCGGAACCTTGTGATTTCGGGGTTCTCACCCTTTGTAACTCTCTCCCGAACTCAGTACTCTACAAAAACCGAACCAGCCACCAAAAACTATCCTCCTCCTTGATACCTTAGCTCAAGAATCGCTTTCTTTATATACTTATCCCAGAGTCCAGGCCGTGCTGAATCTTCGGATCTCGTAAGTTAGTCCCAACACGGCCAGAGTCCAGGCCGTGCTGAACCTTCGGATCTCGCAAGTTAGATTTTCTTCTTGGTTGTGCCCTCGCCGGTGCTGAGCCACCATGGGTCGTGTTGGAGGCCGTGATAGCCTCAGAAACCGTGCCCAAAATGCCATATTTGAGGATCAAAGGCTAATGGTTGGTCACGGCTAGAGTCCAGGCCGTGTTGATCAGCACGGCCTTATCCTAGGCCGTGCTCAATGTTTGACATGTGAGCCCTTGTCCAATTTTGATGAATTCCCATTCATTTTCACATGTATTGATCTATAATTGCTCAAACACTGATGATGGTCCTATAAATTCTCTTGAAATGCAAAAGAACACAAAACACAGGTGATCTTGGAATAAAAGCATAATAATTGCTAAGAAAAAATACACAATGATATGCAAGCAAATATGTACTATGCTCATTAGCAGCACGGCCTAATTCCAAGCCATGGTGAAGCAGGACAGATGTACAATTTTAGCTCAACACGGCAAGGATCCAAGTCGTGCTAGTCAGCACGGCCCAAATCCAAGCCGTGTTGGATTCTGAAACCTAATTTAAAAGAAAAAGAAAACAAAAGAGAAAAGAGATATTGAAGGATACTAGAGAGAGAACTTTAGAGTATTCAAGACAGACTTGAGAGCAACCTTCAAGACGATCGAGAAGAGGAAAACGAAGATGAATTCCACTTCAACATCATCCAGATAGTTGTTCTTGAGGATTGGTTTGAAGATTCAAAGAAAAGAAAAGGAGATTTTGAGCTGTAGAGATTGGATCCAGAGTTATTCAAGAGGGGATAGCATTTCCACAATTGGAGAAAAGGGTGTTCATGTTTTTTTTTTTTTATTCTTGTATTAGTTTAATCACGAACATGTGTAACTAATCTTATTAAACCCATTTGGGGGTGAACTTTAGCCATGCTAGGCTTGTTTTATGCTTAAGTTATTGGATTGTTGATTTAAGATTGTAATTTTCATTCAAGTATAATACAATCTATTGTTTCTTCTTTATTGTTGAATCAATTTGAGAATTCAATTGAGTTTGGACAACTGCTTGTGTGATTAAGTGATTTACATCTTAGAGATAAGTGTAATAACTTACTGGAATAAGAATTAGACATTATTATTAGCAGTAAATTAGAGATTAATGCTATTTTAAAATTAATTATTAGGAAGATATTCCAACTTTAGGTCTTTAGGGTTAGGAATTGGTTAACTCGAAAGAGAGGCCAATTCATTTAAGAAATTATCCACAGATCACAATTCTTAATCAATCAATTCATAAATTATTATTTTTAAGCCGGCTAGCTAAAAGGATCCCCAATTGGGTTAACTCATCTCATTGTCTTTTTCGAACTTTCATTCTCTTTATTAAAATTTAGTTTTCATTTGCATTCTCAATCATTTTTAGTTAATGATCTTCACCACCTTTTAATTGATTACATAATAAGAATAGCATAGTAATAGTAGCTTCTCAATTCCCGTCAGATACAACATTGATACTTGCCATAGCTAGATTACATTCGATAGGTGCACTTGCCTATAGATTGCTAGTCGTGTTTAGCCAGCATCAAAAGCCCAAGTAAAGTAAGCTTGCAGAAGCCCTCAATTTTCCATTTTAGCTCATTTTTCAATCAAAAACCCTCCAAAACTCGCAATGTATATGATGAAAATGGTGATTGATATGCATAAAAGCAAGGTAAAGTTGATAGATTAGGCCCTCAGGGTATTACTTTTGTGATTTCCAAAGGGAAAATGACTTTAAGGTGGGGAAAGGACTTCTAAGCTCCTAAGAGCACCAAGGGACACTTAATACTTCTAGAGTTGATAAAAGGACCTGCAAAACTGAAACTATTAAGGAACTAAAAGAGGTTTCTAGAGACTTTCTTCTAAGTGAAAGATAAAGGATGGAGAAGGTATGAAATGGGTTGTATTTGGTGTCTAAGGGGTAAAAAAGGAGACTTGGGGTTCTCTAATGCTTTGAGAGTTGCTAGAAAAGCTTAAAGGAGAGGGCTTGAAGGTGGTAAACAGTATTTGGATGGTGTAGTGTATGTGGGTGATGGGAAATATCTTCTTAATGTTATAATAGTGGTTGGAGTTAGGTCTCTTACTATTTTTAGAGGAGGAATATGGTTGGAAGATATGAAGGTGTAGAGATTAGAACTTTTAGATTTTGCCTTTTTCGTGAGAGAGCGTGTGGACGGTAATTTCGGGTGCTCACCCAAATGTCTTTAACGACTATGACACTGTAAGGCTTCTCAACCTAATCGAAAACATGCTAACTAGTCATAGAGACTAGCGCGGAGATGGGAGTCGCCACCCAGGTAATTCGCCAGGACACTTTTACTAAAGAGTGGCGTTTCTCGATTCCATAAGAAAGCTTTACGCCACAAATCTAGAGATGGATCCGGAAGCCAACTTCCCTATTTGTGTATCTTTGTTTTTAATTTTATTGTTTAACGAGCTATTCCCTATAAATGCAAACAATAATATTTCTACACGTCAAGCACTACAACATGTGAGGTCCGCCTAAGTCTAGCTCATTTTATTAAGCCCAGCCCATACTCAAAGTTATTAATCTAATTTACTAGTTAATTATGTACAACGCCTTCCTAGTTGAGCCTAATTATAAATTGTGCTTTGATTTTCATCCTTTAAGCCTAATGGACTACTTTTTATGAAAAGACCCAATTAGGTGATCTTAAATCTAATATCCCAATTAACCTAACTAAGACATGGCAAAGCCCACTAGGTCTATGTTGATTTTAGAGTTTAAGCCCAATACACCATCCTATTAACATAATTAACTACAATTTTCATAGTAGATCCAATTTTAGGTCCTATTATTTATGTTATGAATTCTAATTAGGCAGTCATACAACATATATTTAGCATCCATTCAAAATAAGGAAAAAAGATAAAGGGCAAAAAGCAAATCTAGGTATTACAACCTGCCTACAACTAAGAAATTGAAAAGAAAACACCTGAAACTAAATACAGTACATAAAATCGCATAAAATTAAAAAATTACTGATCGGTCTATGGCTTAAAGCCGATAACTCAACGCAGAGCCGATCGACTCTAGGAGGCTTGATAGTTCTTTTTCGCGATTCTCTTCAGTTTTCACTCCTAGAAGCTGATTTTAAATGCACAGGAACAAAAAATATCAGAATATGTAAAATGTAATAAATAACATTAAAGAAAGACTTATGTAAAAAAATCCTAAAAATATAAACCTTAGAAATTTAATATTTATAATATCAAATAAGATTTCAAGGCAGATTCCAATTTCAATATACAACTCTAGAAATCTAATTTAAACAAACATAAATTAATTGTATTTCCCTATCATTTAACCAATTAGGTTCAAAACCCAACAAAATCAAGGTATCAAATTCAAAACCCTGCATGTTCCTATTATCATATTCAAAACCCAATAAAATCAACATGTTGAATGGAAAGAAATCCTAGTCTAATCATGTGAATCATGTTTATTTATTCAAAGAAAGTAAACCTAATCATGTTTCTATAAACCAACATAAAAGAACTAGTTAGGAAAGGGATGTTGGTGATGTGGATGTTAGGGAACCCTCAAGTTGTCACCATTGGTTGTTGTCTGCGAGTCTTAGGAGACGAGGAAGCAGTTGAATCAAAGACTGATTGAGAATCCAGTTCTGCTTTAGGATTTTGAAAAAGCTTATGTTGTTCTTAAATGGGTTTCTAATTTGGAGTTCTTTCTTAGTGGCTTGCTAAAAACTAACTCTCTGCATATGTCGATGTATCTTTGTAATTATAAAAACCTTCAGGAATGTCGCTCTAACTGCAAACTTACGGTGTATCAATCTATTTATAACAGTATGATTAGGAAACCCTAGGAAAAAATAGATAAGTATTTAATTATTTGTAAATAAACTATAATTATCCATATCTTTATCAAATTAATATTAATAAAAAATGGATTAGATCTTTTATATTCAAACAATTATCATAAAAAGAATATAAAAATCCCAACAATTATCATAAATACCTTATAGAAACTTCTTTTTATCAATTTTGGTGTTGTAGGTCCAAAATACACGTAAAAAGGTGTCGAATTTTGAAAAACAGCCAATCAACTCTACAAGAGCCGATTGGCTCCAAAGGGCAAAAGTTTTAAAATTTTGACGATTTAGTCTCTAAACTTATAAAAACTGCCGTTTCACCCCTCAAACTTTATTTTTTCAATCAATTGGGCCCAAATTGATTCTAAGAAAAGTAATTTTAAGTCTAATTATTCTCAACCTTTACTCAGATGTGCCCCCCCTTAATCTCCTGAAACTCGAGAAAGGTAGTAACTTTCATCATTGGGTTTTCTGTAATTTCTTCGATATCTAAATGCAGAAAATGGGTGCTGACAGTTGTCCTCAGTTTGTCGAAATTTATAAGCGTACATGTGACTAAATAAATTAAGATAAATCATAATATCAAGGATATGACAAAAATGGATATCTTGGTCAGCAGTAGAGGCCATGCCTCATAAGCTTTGATTTAATAGGGGGACCACACCCATTTAGGTTTTGAGAACTTCACTGCTGATTTGGGAACCTCATCCGTTGATTTGGGAACCACGCCCGTCAATTTGGGAGCCACACTCGTCAAATTAGAAACCATGTAGTAGGTCCAAATTATATGTAGTTATTTAAGGTATTTTAGAGCTTTAATGATATACTTATATATATAATATGGTGAAAAATGTACTTTTACCGCACTTAAGCTTAATTGTCCATTTTCAAGTAATATTAGCCAAGAGAGGGAAGTATGGAGAAAAATACTAAAAAAGCAGCTTAAATAGGACTGTTGCTGTCAAAGACTTAAGATTAATGCATGGACTGCAATTCGCAAGGCTTAGCCAAAAATAATTATTTACCTAAACAACATTTTAGTCATTTTGTATTATTATTAGGATCTATATTAAGAGTTATTTATTGGATAATATTTGGTGGAGATAAGGAAACTTATAGTCTTATATATTAGATAGAGTTATATTAAGTTTATTTATCTTTAAGGAAACTTATCTTGGTGGAGTATTCTTCTCTATATATATCTCTACAAACCTAGTTCTAAAAGGAGGAGGAGAGGTTTCTCCTATATACTCTCTACTATATCTTCCACCTATATTTGTGCACCATTCTTCTCTCGACAATTCTCTACAGTTTTTCCATAAACATTTAGTCTTATTTTTCATTGTTCTTTTAAGATCTAAGAAGTTTTTCAAGAAGTGCAGAGTGAAGACCAATCATCTTCTTACTTGAAAGATTCTGGATTTCAAGGGAGCTTCTATTTTTTTGTTTTATGTCTTTCTTTAATACCATGATCATTAGGTTAAATATGTTAGGCTAGTTTTCATAAGTGTTTAGTTTTACTTATGTATGAACTTTGTTATTTATTTATTTAATGAGTGATTTTTTTACTTTCATATCCTTATTAATTTCAATTATTATTGTTGGTTGACCATCATATCAATTTAAAAATAATACTTATTATGAAAATATTTAGTTTGAATGTATTAGAGACACCATATTTACTTCAATCTATATTGATAGAAGAAACTTTAGTTGCATCATTAGTTTGAGTAATTAAAGGAAAATGCATATCAACATCTTATTCATTAGATCTATGCTTAGGGTAAAATAAGGGAATTACTAAGTAACTGGCTAAGCTAAATATTGTCTTTAGCATATAGTTTTAAATCATAAGCATTTGCATTGCATATTTATTTATAGTTTATTTAATTTATTATATGAATATTCTATTTTCTCAAAATACTAGTTTAGAGTATTTAGATTTACTTTTATTATTTTGTGTTGATAATTAGTCTATATAATAAGTGATCTCATAGTTCCTTGAGAGATCGACCCCGTGACGAATTTATTACTTTACTATAAGAATGGTTCGTGCACTTGCGAGTACTAACTTAGACACATCACCATGCTCGTCGATTTAGGAACCATGCCCATCGATTTTGCTTTTGCAGAGACTTCCGTCTAGCTGTTTTCCATTTAAGGAAATTTACCACTTCGGGTTAATTTGGTAATTTTTAGTTTCCGGGTATTTTTGGTTAGAAATTCTCGTCTTGGGGTGTGATTTGAATCAATTGATATTCTTTGGAGGCTATACTAGTACTTGGCCCAATCAAGGACTAAAATATAATTTTCATGGGTCAAGGACCAAATTTGTAACTTTTCAAAAATTTCCACCTCGGGATGCAAACTGGCATTCCATGTGTCTTATAGGGAGTTGTATTAGTACTTGATCCATTTAAGGACGAAAATATAATTTCAAATAGTCAAGGACTTAAATGACATTTTTGCCCCTTTTCAGACATATATACATCCTTCCATGCTATTTCATTCACTTCATCTCATTCTCTCCTTTGTTTTCTCTCAAATCCTTTTTCGCTTTTTCTTTGATTTCTCAACCAATTCTTAACTAAATTCGATGAGATCAGTTTTAAAATGGCGGGATCTTCATTAAGATTTGCTAGATGGATCCTAGTCACACCAAATTAGGAGTTTTCACCTCTGATTTCTCGCCAAAATGACCTTGGGCTTGTCAAAGGAGAAAAAAATTCCCCTTTTAGTAAAATTAAACATTCACTAGTTGTTTTCGACCGTCGGAGAGGTATTTTTTCAGCTTTAAACTTTATTGTATGTCACTTATACACTAGATATACATGTTATTTATCCAAAATATGCATAATTTTATGAAAAGATTGCAAAAAATATAGTGCCCTAACCTATAGAGCTGATTCGGCTATGCGTACAGTCAATCAGCTCTGCATAATTAGAATCAACCGTCCATGGGCTAAAAACCTGTTCTTAAGGCGTTTTAGCATAAAATAACAATAAAATAATGACATACTTGTTTGGAGTCTTTTTATGTGTGCATTATGTTTACACCCTAATATACGTGCTCCTAGAGAGATGGATGGATACTACTCGCACCTTCCATACCCCGATCGATTAGTTGACACTGTCTCCTTTCTCTTTTGCTGCTATCATAGGGATAGACTTCATGGGCATCCCTATGCCCTTTGATGACACAATTCAAGATTAGCATTCCGATGTTCGGGAGTCCTATATTACGGATTTACTCAGGTTCTTGCCAGCGTGTAAGAACACCCGTTGCATTGCTTACTAGAGCATTCCTCTTCATTACAGGGGCTTCATGCCTCAACATGCTTAAGAGGTGGATCAGATGGCCCGAGCCTTCCCGATATATCTCTTATTTGTATAACCAGATGGACATCACCATCCGTAGGAGCAAGAGGATTTGCGGCTTTTGGCATGCTGTACATGTAAATTCTACCTTGCTTTCTTTATTTTTGCTCTTTTTACAATACAACTACTAGCTTTCATTTTGCAGGTCTGGGTGTCAGCGGCCAACTTTTCATGCCATCCACTGGTAGTCCGAGGTCTGCTCTTTGTACTAGGCCCATTTTAAAATGAGCCATTCAGTTAAGGACCCTAAGGGATTATGAGATGGTCTTAAGACCATTTCAGAGAAGGAGTTGCCACCCGATAAGATTGGGACAGTTCGGGAGTCAGGATGATGGCTTTGTACCCCTCGCGGAGAGCCTAAGTTTCCCCTTCCTAAAATTAAAGATTTTAGGTTCGAAAAGTTAGTTATGAATAGGGAAGGTTTTCGAAAGTAGTCCTATCTGCCTACTAAAATCACTAGAGCAGAGAAGCCTTTACTTATCCTAATAAAATCATCTTAGCCTAAGTTTACCCTATTTTCATTTTATTCACCAACCTTTTTTATATTGTTAGCAATGAGGTAAGAAAGATAAGGACTAACCTAAGGATGGGGTACTTTAGTACCTTAACTAATCCTAGACAAGAGGCACATTGGTGCCTCTACTAAGTTTTAATCGGGAGGCTCTTTGGTGTCTTAGGTTTTATCTTTGACATGCCTTGTGCCCATATCATTTGCATTTTTATTAATCCTAATATAGTGTCGGATTCATTTTAGCCTTAGCATTTGAGGTGAAAAACTTGTGAGATATGGAGGGGCTTACTTTGGTAAGCTTCCATTTTATTATCTTTGTATATGGGGGGATCACATTATTTACTGAGTCTAGTTTTATCCTTTATTCACATTTAAGGTGATCCTAAGAATTAAATTAAACATACATAGAAAGAGGGAGGAGAATGAACTAGAAAGGGATTGAGGGAAGTGGGGGTTAATGTGGGGAATTCTATACATTCAAGTAGCCCTAGTGGCCTTAGTACAAATTATCAATTAATCATAAAAATAAATAAATAAACACTTGGTCCTCCTCGAGGGGCGGACCTCCATCGGCTGCCTACTCTGCATTAGGGGTTAGAATTAAACCATAATTTAATTAAAAATGGACATGAATGAAATAAAGGTAGGAACAAAAGTAACAAAATTAAAAAATTAAAATATCTTGCGTCTCATCACAAAGCCTGACCTCACAGAAGTACAAGTTGAGTCGCACAAGGTTAGTCCCTTCAGGACACAGAGAAGGCGCACAGTGTCACTTGGATGCTAGCCCATTTGTTATAGAAGAGAAAGAGTGAGCTCACGCGAGCATAGGTTAAGCTCGCGTCAGGTCAGACTATAAACCCTAACCACGGTTGATATGATGGTGTTTAACCCAAAGAGTCTATGTTTGGGTTCAAATGGCTACTAGACTTGTGCAAGCTTAGAGTCCAACTCTTGGAGCGCACCAAACACAACTCTTGGAGCTAAACGACGTCGGTTTGAGGCCCTAGGCTCCCTGACCTCACGCGTGCAGAGGCTAGCCATGCGCGAGCTCAATGGTTCATGTCCCTATGGCCATCGAACAACATCGTTTTAATTAGAACACGAGAGCATATAAATAAAACAACAGGAAATTTATGGAGAAAAAGGTTGACCTCGCGCGAGTACAGGTTTAACTCACACAAGCTCAACCTACCCAGGAGATGGCAGGAGCTTAGAAGCAAAAGAAATTCGATTTAAATAAGATTATAATGTATATAAAAAGTGCACAAACATAAATTAAAATAATGATAATATGTGGAGGTGAAATAAATAGACAATGAAAAATAAATGCATTAATTGAAACAAAAAATAAATAAGAATTTAAATGCAATGAATATGAGAAATATATAAAAAATGGAGTTAAGAATAATTTTTTGCCTTCTAGTGGCTACCTTTGCTTTTTGGGAACAAATTAATCTTCTAAAATTTGAAAATAAAATAAAACAACCTTGTACAAAGAAAATTGCTTAAGAAAAGAAATAAACTTTGTGTTTCTTCAAGGAAATCTTATCTTTTCTTTTTTTAAGACCATCAAAAACCTCTTTTTCCCAAAGCTTTTAATTTTTTGACACAAGTTTAAAATCCCAAAAATCCCAATCCTTGACACAAAGTTCCAATTTATCTTTTATAAGTTTTGCCAACTATTGTCCCTTTATTAGAGGGAAAAATCCTGCCTAAACCTGCTAGCCAACAGATGAACGACACATCAGCTAGGAGATGACCTCTGTCTAGGCCGGGCTCGTGCGAGGTCATGGCGGGGACTCGCGCAAGCTTAGTGATGAACAACCGCGAGGCCAGATGTAGAGCCTATGACTTTATGTCAACTACTTGACTTACGTGCGTAAACGTCGGAGTCACGTGAGTTCAGGCTGAGTGTGCGCGAGCTTACCTTCGGCACGTGCTTCATAGGTCGTGACGTTGTTTGGATAGATTCACGGGAGCTTAAGTTGACCTTGCACGAGCTTAGACTAAGCCTACATGAGTACAACCTTCTAGACCCATCACCATTATTTTCGTTGGTACTCTTATTCATTTTAGTATTTATTTTCCCTTGGGCGATTTTTCTAAGACGTTAGGGTCACGGTTCCTTTTCTTTTTTCAATTTTACAGCCAACCAAACCTTCTCATCATCTAGCTTTATATAACTCTAGTTTTTTATTTTTAATGATAACACTAGTCCTTGGAGATTAGACTCTTGATGGGCTCTCATCCTATTAGTATTTCTCAAGGTTTTTCATGCTTGAGCTACTAAGGCTCGAGTAGTAGCATCCCTCTAAAGTGGGCATAGGTCCATGTGCATCAGATGTGGAACAACTCCCTAACCTGTAACAAGGTAAACAAAAATTCATTAGTCATGTTTATAATTTATATATATTAGTCACTTACCTTTCTAATTTACATATTCAAAGCGACTGGCTAGGGGATTGCCGTTATTGGGATTCCTACATGCCCTCCATTGCTAACCTCGAACATAAAAGGATCTTACTGGCCGAACCTACTTATTGGGCATGATACTTGGTCGAGAGGATCATCGGATGGGAGCGAGGTCCTAATAGACAGCAAGTCCCCTTGTCTCCACCCGTCCCTATATTCTGGACAGTAGATCTTGCTGGGGAGGAGCTAGCGACATGATTGGTAAGATATAATGAGCCCAAGGATCTCACCATTCATTTTTTAAGGACAAACTATACTTTCTTCATCCTTCAAATGCTAGGAACTCTGCCAGCTTATTTATCCAAATGCTTCGTTTTATATATACTTTATACCTACAGTTCTTGTAGTTTATACGTCGTACCCCTATTGCTTTTGAGCCGATAGAGGGGCGGTCTACCCAACGCTCTAGGTCTTCCCACATCTTGGGCTCCTCTATTGGTGCTGCATCTAAAGCACCTCTTATGGCCACATCATATGTGATTCTAGGGAGCATCCTATTCCTCTCATATCTGATGGTCTCATATTGGAGTCTTCATGTTATGATAGAGCACTAGCTCACTATGGAGCACTGCATTCCATCGGAGTTTACTCTGAGTACTCATACACATGTAAATGGCATTTTTCCTTTGTATTTTCACGTCCCTTTTTCCCTAAAATGTTAGTAACACATAAAAGTTATCATATAGGTTCAGAGGGACCAGTTCGAGCACATGCACCGATTGGTCAGTGCTGCAAGGAGGCAATTCTTTGTCCTCAACAAGGACTAGCGAGTAAGAAAAATGATTTATGAAATGCAGTATTTATGCATGTGTAAAGTGCCCTAATTAATCTCCTTTTGGATTTTCCTCAGAGAGACCATGAGACCTTGCAAGGGTAGGTGGATGACCGGTAGCGTTAAATGGATGCTAATAGCGCTAGATCGATACTTTGACGCTTGAGCTGTCTACCTTGCTGACTCAAGGGACAGACACTGATTTAAATGATGGAATAGGGTATTCAAGAGAGAACCTTGGCTTTTGATTTTTCTACTATTATCTGTATTTTCGCTATTATCTTCGCTCTTTTGCTTTCTTTCCTTCTGTAAACTTTGAATCTTTTATTATATAAAATTTCATACTTTGGAAATTTGATTCATGCATCAGCATCATTTTCCACTTCATGTCATATATTTTGACTATACATACGACCGAGAGCTGAAAAACTATCGAGAATCCCTCAAACAACTGCAAATTAGCCACATCACACAGCCAATTCGGGTATGCGATTGCAGAGTACTAATAAAACACTTATTTAAGGCCTATAAATATGCATACACCCGTCACACTTCCCCATACATGATCTACAACTCCCAATTTCAAAAAACATGTCTTAAAAAAGTGCCAGAAGCCTGTAGACCCTTCTCAAAACCCTAACTAGTGATGATTGGATCAAACTTGGGAAATTTCATCTTTCGTCCTTCAAAGCCATGCAACATACCAAGCTTGATTATGAGTTTCTTCATTCTACCGTCAACTTTTGGCATCCAAGAAACCATGTTTTTAGATTTAATGAGCATGAGTTATACCCCGTGATTGAAAAGTTCTCTGCCATTCTTGGAGGCCCTATAAGTTCTTCTCATCCGATTGCTTTGCCAAAACTTGATGATCCTTTTTCTAGCAAACTATAGATCTATTTGACTTGCCCCTAGCTGAAGTACTTTCTCATTCTATTGGTGAGTACATCACCCTTCTCTAATCTCTTACTGTGAAAAGAAAGAAAGGGGTACACTTGTTTGGATCTTAGGCTTTAGCCTGTATGCCCAATTTCTACTAATTTCTCCTTAGGGAGAGGGAAATATCAGATTGCTGGCATCATTGATCAAGTGGAGCATGAAGCATATCCTATACCTATTATATTGGCTGAAACCATTATTGGGTTGGACATGTACAAAACCCATCAATGGTTTAGCTGCAGCCTCATCCCCTTGTGGGTATGCAACCAAATCTCTTTTCTTTTATTGTTACCTTTGCCTTGACTTTTGCCTAAGCCGCCCTTTCAGATTTTCAACTTAGCAGGCTTTTGTCTTAATTTTTGCCTAAGCCGCCCTTTCGGTTTTTCAACTTCGCAAACTTTTATTTTGCCTAAGCTGCCATTTTAGGTTTTCAACTTAGCTTTTTCTTTTTTTCTCCTTCTTTTTCTTTCCTTTATCTTTTATAGATCTGGTTACACGCAAAGCTTCAGATAATGATCATCCTTAGGAACATCGACAAGCACGTGCAAGTTTGATTAGTTGTTACCCCATCGGACCATGATGGCTGGATTTCTTGGAGGAAGGGCATCTCATACACACTTATTCGCTGAACCTGTCCCTGGTGGAGAATCATGCATGTTATGTTTATGGTGTATGAAAATTGTGTTCCCTTAACTAGACTGCGGGCATCCACTTTCTACACACCTTTGAGACTTTGTCGCCAGTATAGGCAGAAGCGATGGATTTTAGAGTTTCCTTCTAAATTTGAAGGCTTCCCACTGAAACAAGATGGAGAGACTCTAGCCTCATCGAGACATAGAGGGCAACCTTGACTTTGAAGATGATCTGATTACAATTGATAACTGCAAAGCTTGGGTCAAACTTCAGATTAACACTTCTCCTAGATTTGCGAGGTTCAAGAGGACTCAGGAGCTAGTTGTCGATTCTAAAGATGGAGATACAAATGCAAAGAAGAGGAGAAGATGACAATATGCTTCTTTTAGATCTCATTCATTTTGCTTAGGACTTTAGCTTAGTTTCTCTTTTCAAGATAATTAATAGACAGATGTACATTTCATATAAAATACTAAATAATTTATTCATTTAGTAGAGGCCCAAATGGGTACATTTGATTTCTCATGACACAACTCCTGTCATCAGCCAGTCCTTTCAGATTTTCTAACTGATTATTTTCTCTCATTGCCATGATTTTTGCCTAACAGCCTTTTTTGGGTTTTCTGATCAGCAAACTATTTTTTCTATTGTATATTTTTTATATATAGTATTTCTTGAGATGGTCCAGGTTAATTGGCTTAGAGAACTCGTTTCCTTCCAGATTCGAGATCTTAGCGGCACCTTTAGGCAGAATTTTCTTTACCAAGTATGGGCTTTCCCAATTAGGCTTTAGCTTCCTTCTTGGGTTAAACGCAGTGGGTCTTGTGTGTATCAACATTAAATCTCTGGCTTTGATCTTCTTCGGCTTCACTTTCTTATTGAACGCCCTAGCTATCCGTTTCTGATATAACTGCATATGATGTAGGGCTTTCATTCTTCTTTAGTCAACTAGAGCCAACTGTTGGTATTTCTGGTTAACCATTGGTATTCTAGTATTTCCACCTCTAATATAACTCTCAAAGACTTTAATTCAAACTCAACTAGTAGGAATTCTTCTATCCCATAAGCCAAAGAGTACGGAGTCTGTCTGGTCAATGTTCACTCAGTTGTTCAATATCCCTAAAGTGTGAAGGGTAACCAAAATGACCAATCCTTATGATTCTATACCGTCTTCGAGAAAATTTTCTTTAAGTTCTTGTTGGCAGCTTCCACCGCTCCATTCGCCTAAGGTCTATACAGAGAAGAACTATGATGCTCGATCTTGTATTCTGCTAATAGGTTTGCTATTCGCCCATGAACTGCACCCTATTATCTATCACAACATGATGTATGACTCCATATTTTCATATCAGGTTCCTTTTTGTAGACCTAGTCATTTGTCTTGTCCCCACGGTAGTGATTGACTCAGCCTCAACCCACTTAGAGAAATAGTCGATTGCCATTACTATGTATCTGTGACCATTTGAAGGAGGTTTTATCTCTCAGATGATGTTAATTCCCCAAGCTACAAAAGGCCATAGGGATGTCAAATTATGTAACTCAATCATAGGTACATGACTCAAATCGCTGTAAAGTTGGCACTCACGACATTTCCTTATCAGAGCTATACAATCTTTTCCATTGTTAATGAGTAATAACCTTGACGTATAACCTTCTTGGTTAACACTATGCCATTCATACAAGGCCCATATACTCCTTTGTGCATGTCTTCCATCACTACTTGCACTTCTACCTTAATAACATATCAAGGCTGGACACCCGAAGCCATTCTTCTATACAAAACTCATGCATGGCTGAAGTAATTTCTGACTTATATCCTCAACACATACCTTTCCTTTAAAGTTGCTTCCTCAAGATATACCCTATCTTCTATAAACCTCTTCAGATAATAGAACCAATGTTTTTCTTCTAGTCCTATATGGACTTGCATTATTCAATCTCCTTGATAACAAGGTGCTCCTGACTTCACGATCACCAACAACTTCACTAGAAGTTTGAGGGGTTGTCCCACATTGACACTAAGGTAGCTAGTGCATCCGCCATCTAGTTCTCATCTTGTGGCAAGTAATTGACATATGTTTTCAATCTTTCTCCTTTCATATTCCATTTCTCAATGGCTTTTTGGATCACTAGCATGGAGTCTCCGTAGACCATCAACTGTTTTTCTCCTACTACCATGACTGCTTCTAATCCAAATAAGCATACTTCATACTTCTAAAGTCTAATCTCTTAGCCATTGGTAGCATTTCTGCTTTTGACGTAATCAAAACTACCACTAAACCTGCACCTCTTGTGTTTACAGCTCCATCAAAGTACATCTTCCACTATTTAATTTTGCTTGCCCTCAGATTCTCATCAAGGAATTCCAAATCCCAAGGGTCATCTACTTCAATCGCATTATGACGTAAAAACTCTACTATAGCCCTACCTTGAGTACGATCTTGGTAACGTAGTCGATATCAAATTCTATTAGGAGCACTAACCATCTAGTCAACTTTCTTGTATGTGAAGAAGTTTCTAATAGGTATTTTAGCGAGTCTATTTTTAAAATCGCTTATAGCCTATAAGATTGGAAATAATGTCTCAACTTCCTTGTAGCCCAGGTCATAGCTAGACACGTCTTCTCTATGAGGTTATACGTTGACTCATAAGGCATCAACTTCTTACTAAGATAATAGATCGTATGCTCTAAGTCATTAAGCCCATACTGTGCTACCGTCGGCCCTGTGGCTTCCTCTTCCAAGGCTAACTATAGAATTAGCCTTTTCCATCCTTCAGTAGCTTTAGTACTAGCAGCTTCATTAGATACTCTTTAACCTTATCAAAGGATTTTTGACAGTGTTCGTCCCAAACAACGTGTTGGTGTTTTCTAAAGAGCTTGAATATAAGATCACAAACCATTGTGAGCTTGGAAATAAACCTGCTGATGTATTGTAGACATCCTAGAAATCTTCTGACTTCTTTCTCTGTCTTTAGTGGTGGCATCTCTTGAATAGCCTTAACTTTGTCTAGATTAATTTCTATTCCTAGTTGACTCAGTATATGCCCTAGCACCTTTCCTTACGTTACTCCAAGTACGCTCTCCTTCGAATTGAGCCTTAGGTTATACCTTTCCACTCTTCCTAAGAACTTATTAAGAGCTTGAAAATGCCCTTCCTTTGTTTCAGACTTCACCATCATATCATCTACATACACCTTTACCTCCTTGTATCATGTCATGAAATAAGGTAGTGCTTGCTCTCTGATAGGTTGCCCCGACATTCTTTAGTCCAAAAGGCATAACCTTATAATAGTATGCCCCCTATTCGGTGATGAACAACGTCTTCAGCTTATCTACTACTGCCATCATAATCTAGTTGTGCGTAGAAAAACCATTGGTGGTGAAAGAGTACATTGCACTTGAAGCGGCACTGTCGATTATTATATCTATGTGAGGAAGAGAAAAATCTTCTTTAGGACATGGCTTGTTCAAGTCCCGATAATCCACGCACATTCTAACCTTACCATCCTTCTTCGGGACTGGACAGATGTTTGCCAACCTTTCGGGATATTCAACTAAATTGAAGAAATTGGCCGTTACCTATTTGGCGACTTCTTCTCATAATTTCTTTCGCCCATTCCAGTCCTAGCCTTCTCATTTTCTGCTTAATGGGCTTCATTTGCAAACAGGTTAGGATGTAGTGCGCTGCTATCCTTCTCACTTTAAGATCCATGCAGTCCTCGTAAAGAATAATAAGTTGGAATCCAGTAGGGGCTTCTAGCTCTTTCACAGCTTCTTGAACAGTCAAGACAACCTTACCATCTTAGGCATTAATGGTTACTATTTTGCCTTCGTGAGGGAACTAAACCTTTTGATGCACAGTGAAAAGAACTCCTCCTAGGGCATGAAACCATGGCCTTCACAATAACAGTGCAAAAGTTATTAGAATGCCTAGGACAATGAACTACACCTAGGATTCAATAGGATCCATCTTCACTAGTGTTGAGAATGTTCCTTCCACGTCTCTCTTTGTTTCGTATTGGCCCTTATCACTATATCTATTGGTTTCAAATCTTTCATGGTCATCCCAAGCTTTGGGAGTATGCGGGAAGGACACACATTGATGGCTGACCCATCATCCACCATCACACATGGGGTCTTTTTCCCCTTGACTTTTGCTGCTATATAGAGAGCCTTGTTGTGGTCTCTTCCCTCGAGTGATAAGTCTTTGATGTGCGTAAAATACACACATCTAAATGGGGTTTTTAAGATTGATTTTATGGACATTTGGATGTGAATTGGTCTCAACACTCGCCTTATACATATGTTTGTGTGCATTAGGTCCAAAAGAGGTCAAAGGATGAAAAAGGAAAGAATTGGAGCATAATTGGACGTCAAAGCTGCCGAAACGAGCTAAGTACGAGCATGAGGAAGCTGAACATGGCCGTGTTGATCTCAACACTGGCCGTGTTCTAAACATGGTCACAAACATGGGGCGTGTTACCAACACGGGGACAAACACGGCAGTGTTAGACATCAAAGAAAGAAGTAGATTCTAGGGAGCACGGCCAGTGTTGATATTTTTGCTACAGACTTTGCACCGCACATCACGAGCCGGGTTCTAGAGCGAGCCATTTTGACATCCCTCTAGCGGATGATCTGGTAGCCCTCCCTCTCCGGTGAGCACCATTCAACACAGCGACTGACGAGCCTCCTATTGTGTACTCCTGGCGATCCACCGGCTCGCATGTGACACTACTTCCGATCCTCGAGGAGAGCGACCACTCCTCCACCAGACCATTAGCGCCACGATATACTGTTGATGCACCTCTTTTCACTCCCGGGCCATAATCAGGCGATATTAGTTTCTTTTTCCTTTTCATTTCATATATTTTGTACACTGAGGCGATGTGTCCTTCAAGTGTAGGGTGGTGATATCAATATATACTTACTTTCATGTTCTATTATTTTGTATATGAAATTTATAACCTTTTCTAGTGTATATATCGCATTTCATTTATTCCATCTCAGTTATTTGTTTATTCTTTGTGCAATTTTTTTGTAAAATTTTGAAAATTTTTCACTTTGTTTCCGATGCTCTTCTTTGACTTGCTTTTGAAATCCCTGTTTATGTCCATGTGATCGGGTAAAACCGAGTAGTGTTGAGTCTTGCCGGGAAGAATGTAAGATAATTAGTTTGAGTTCTGCACTAAGTTGCTTTGGTCTATTTAATTCTGTTTTGATGATTTTTATTTGGAACCTACTCAAAAAGCACACTTGTGAGAAATTGAGCCTAAATTGTAAGCATACACTTTATATGCTTTTATTTATTTCTTGTTGAGAGTGCCAAGTACTGTCTTTACTTTTAGAACTTGCTCGGTAATGCTTATGAGGGCCACAAGGAGAGTTTAACACTTTGGTATGATAGAGGCACTTAGGTTTTTCATTCTAGCCAAATAGCCTTCATTCGTTTATTGATTCTGTAGATAACCCCCTCTGTTACCATTTTCTATCATATTTCATTGCCACTTAGTTTTATTCTGCTTTGGGTTATGATTTTGCACATGAGTTGTTTTTATTGGGAATTTTTATCTTGGGAATAGCTTTGGAATCTTGTAGCAGCTTACTTCAATCCAAAAAGAAATTCACTCTATTATGTGAATGTTCTTCCCTTATGAAAAAAAAGAAAAAAAATATAGAAATAGAAGAATAAGAGGGAAAGGTGATGAAAAGAAAGAAAGTAAGTGAGCCAAACATTTTTGGACTTGATTCCTATTTCCCACCTTGGACTCACATTCATTATTTATCCCTTATAATTTTTGTGGCTTGTGTGCAGTCATGTAATTCATTCGCGAACACCATAGGTTCAACTCGACCAAATTTACCTACCCCTACCTAATCCCCATTACAACCCTTATAAAGACCTCTTGACATGGTTGTTGACTCTCCATAAGTGGTAGGAGTAGGATTTAAGAGCAAGCATATAGTAAGTAAGGCAGTAGTTGATGCATTGAGCAATTAAACACTACCCTTTAAACACTTTGAGTGATTTAGAGTGAATCTGGTGAGGAGATGGTTCTGAATAATTTCCTTGAGGCGATGATTTTGTGAATTATTGGCATCTTGGTTGTGATACTTGAATTGATTGCTTCGTTTCTTTTTGTTTGACTTGTGCTTGTTAAGGATATGTGCAGGAACTCTCTAGCTTGTTTGTCAGTTTAAGTATTGTTCCTTAGTGGTTTATTTTCCTTATTTTACTTTTGATTGCTTGAGGATAAGCAATGAGCTAAGTGTGGGGTTATTTGATGTGCGTAAAATACACACATCTAAATGGGGTTTTTAAGATTGATTTTATGGACATTTGGATGTGAATTGGTCTCAACACTCACCTTATACATATGTTTGTGTGCATTAGGTCCAAAAGAGGTCAAAGGATGAAAAAGGAAAGAATTGGAGCATAATTGGACGTCAAAGAATTGATCTCAACACTGGCCGTGTTCTAAACATGGTCACAAACATGGGCCGTGTTACCAACACGGGGACAAACACGGCCATGTTAGACATCAAAGAAAGAAGTAGATTCTAGGGAGCACGGCCACAGAGATTAACACGGCCAGGAACACCATCCCGTGTTGAGAACACGGCCAGGAACACGGCCGTGTTGGAGGCGACAGGGGGTATTAATTAAAAGAACGAAAAGAAGAGAAGAAGGGGAGGCTAGGGTTAGAACGTCCCAAACCCTAATTTTTCTTTCTCTAAGGGTTTTCTGAGCTGAAACCAAGGGAAAAGGAGACTTGGATCAAGGTTTCAATCAGATTTCCTTGAAGGATCGAAGATTAGGCTAGGTTCGTTGATTGATTTTCAAATCGAGCAAGAGGAACAAGAATCGATTCAATTGGAGCAAAAGGATTTGGGGCTGTTTACTCTCATCCAAGGGTGTAATCGGGTTTTCTCTACCTTTGCTTATTGTTGTAATTGAATTCTTGTATATTTTGAGAATGAACATGATTAGCTAGATTGATTTAATCCATTGGGATTTCTTTACTATGTTGGCTTGATATTATATTGTTGGATTGTTCGAGTTGGTTTTGTATTCTTCTTGTTTTCAGTATTAATAAAATAATGCATTATTCATGAGACGTTGTGAATTGTGATGTTTAGATTGCTTTATGAGATTGAGAAATCCGTTTGGCAATTGGAATTTTGAATAGCAAGAACTGGTTAATAATCGCTTAGAGATAAGGATAATTAACTAGCCGGATTAAGAATTAACAAAGCTTAATAGAGGCGGATTAAAGCTTAATGCTAATTTAAGAATCAATCGTTAGGAAGAGATTCCAACTTTAGGTTATTAGGTTTAGGAATTCGGTTATCTCGAGAGAGAAACCGAATTTGGTTAAGAATTCATCCACGGGTAGCATAATTAGACTCACCGATCCTTTATCTTTTGTTCGGATGCCAACTAGTTTAGATTCCCATTGGGTTTTTCTTCTTGTCTTGATTATTTCGTATATCAATCACTCTTGCATATCCCTTAGGACTTAGCTTGTAGTTAATAGTTAGTTTAGAATTTTTGCATATCCCTTTGGGTTAATATAACAAAGAACAAAGGAGTAACTCTGGGCTTTCGCTTTCCCGAGGAATACAACCTTGATACTCGCCATTAGTGCTAGACTGCATCGATAGGTACACTGCCTTAGATTGTAGCTAACACGAGTAGCACCCAAGCTTTGGGAGTATGCGGGAAGGACACACATATCTCTCTTTGTTTTGTATTGGCCCTTATCACTATATCTATTGGTTTCAAATCTTTCATGGTCATCCCAAGCTTTGGGAGTATGCGGGAAGGACATACATTGATGGCTAACCCATCATCCACCATCACACATGGGGTCTTTTTCCCCTTGACTTTTGCTGCTATATAGAGAGCCTTGTTGTGGTCTCTTCCCTCGAGTGATAAGTCTTCATATGAGAAAGTGATCATTTTGATCATTTCCTCAAGGTAGCTGACGTGCTAATGCTTATAGTAGATAGAGCATGGATTAAAGCCTTTTTGTGATATGATGAGTTCATCAGTAGCTCCCAAATGTCGACTATTTTATTTTCTTTCTTCAACTGCTCTAGTAACCCACTATCCCCTTCAGGAACTTTCTCGACCTGCTTTGGTTATTGAACCCCCATATCTTAACTCTTACCCATTGACTCGACTTCTTTGTCAAAGTCATTGTTTACTGAAATGTCTTTGGCCTCGATGTCTTGGACTATACACTCATCCACTAGATATCTATGGCCATGTATCAACACCCATTTTTCAGATTCATATATTGAGGGAATTACAGAAAACTAAATGATGAAAGTTACTGCCGTCTCAACTCTCATAAGATTGAGGATGGGTGTTTCCAAGTTAGGGTTGAGAATAATTGAATCAAAATTACTTTTCTAGCATCGATTTGGACTCAATTTTCAGAAAAAATATTTTGAGAGCCAAACGACAGTTTTAGAAAGTTTAGGGACTAAATTGCCAAAGTTTCCTAAACTTTTTATTGACAAAGCCAATCAGCTTTGCATACAGTCGAATCGGCTCTACACAATGCCGATTGGCTATTTCTCGAGATTCGACACCATTTTTTGCATATTTTTTTAACTTAAAATGCTGAAATTGATTATAAGAAATTTCTAGAAATGATTTATGATAATTATTGGATATTCTTAGTGGTAATTATTTGAATATAAAAGATTTTATTTTATCTTATTAGATATTACTCTTATAAAAGGAAAAGATAATTGATGATTTTTTTTAAATAATTAATACTTATCTATATACATTTAGGGTTGCCTAACTTTACTGCTATAAATAGAACAATATGTCATAGGTCTAAGATTAGCTACATTCATTAAGCAACCAGACCTACATTAATTTAGACGTTCATTTAAATAGAGAGTTTTAGAAAATAGAGAGAGAAGTCATTAAGAAAGAGCTTTGAATGAGGAAAGTTTTTCTTTATTATGACATAATATTTTTTTTAACCCTAGACAACACTGGATTCTCATTTGTATTAGAGTATGACCTAAAGACAAAGGGTTATCAGATTAATCTAGACAGATAGAGATGAACACCATGGAATGTAATAAAGTATTGTTCAACTCTAATGGTACGAGTAATGAAGTATTAAGGAATAATCTAGACAGATAGAGATGAACACCATGGAATGTAAACACAAATGTAAGAGAAATTATAAAGCAATTTTATAATGATGAGGTTCTCATTACATACGTTCCTAAACTTTGTTCATAGTCGACGTTTGATCAAGAATTGGATATTGATCAAATGCTCAAGACTACCATAATGTGTTATCACTTACTTATGAAGTAAGCAATTTGTCTGATAAGGTTGAGGAATAGGGATTCCGAGACAAGCATATAGATGCTTGTTACAAGAACAAGTTCATTGAACACGACCTACTGAGTAGTCCATATAGAATTTACCTCAAATGTCTATAGATAATACTCTTGTGACAATTATGTAAGATGTGATCCTTAGACTTGAGATAACAATTATTATCTTATATGAGGATTACTATACTTTGGTACTATCTTATGTTCTCCTATCTATGGAGCACTCAATGAATAGTCATTGGGTATAATAAGAGTCATATAAAGATAATAAGTTATCAATAAAGAATTTATTGCCCAAGGTAATATGTCATGGGACTTTATTATAATGATTCTTGATATGCTTTAATATGAAAATTAGGTTAATTAGTTTAATGCATATTGGGCTATGATATTCGACTATAAGGACCCTATAACTATGCTTATGTATTAACTAAGTTAACTTAGTCTAAATAAGTCCAACGAAGGCCCAACTTAAGAGTAAGTAAGGCCTTGCTTGTTATAAGACTAGGTTAAATCTCATAGATATATATAGAGAGAGTATGATCGGTGGCCAGGGATGTATGTATGTATAAAGGAGAATGATGCCATCAACACTTAATTAATTAGATTAATTAAGATTTAACCTAGCTTGGAACTAGCATTCACTCCTCATCATCTCCACTATCTCTCTCATGAAGGATTGTACATAGGAGATTCTAACTTTGAAGCTTGTGTTGATTACCATTAGAGACTGGTCATTTGAGTAGCTTTAAAGTGCATCAATCATCCTTAAAGAATCAAGCACTCCTTTGAATATGTGGCACACACTCTTTGTAAGCCTTCTCCATCTTTTGCTTGTTTTTGTGTGTTATGACTATCTAGATTAGTGAGATCCTTGGTGGGAATTAAGAAAAACTTTAAATTGCTTATGTTGCGCCTTTCCTTATGTTTTAATTTCAATTCCTAATAATTCATTCTTCAATTGAACCGCTTCATTATCTCTAGAGACTCGCATATCAACAATCTACAGTGATAACCTGCGGGTTCCCCAAAATCCAGTATCATCAACGTCTTTTTCCCCTTTACTAGTTGTTTTATTTTTATGGTTCTAAAAAAATTTTAGGACTGATTTCAAATGCTTGATATCCCTTTATGTGATTAAATCTAAGGTTCTTTTATTAGTTTTATATGTCTCTGTGATGTTTATGCATGTTGGGTTTTGAATATGATAATATGAATGTCTTTGATTTTGAATATGATAATATGAATGTATTGGATTTTAGATCTGATAATTAGAATAGTTAGAGTAGCATGTTAGATTTATGGCTTTTCTTTAATAATTATATGATTGCATCAAGCTTTTAGGGCTGCATGATTAAAATCTAGAATTGATAAGCATCATACTACACATGTTTTCATGCCCGATTGTTCACATTTTAATGCATGATTATCCCGTTTTATGCTAGAATCACCTGTCTTTTGTTTCCTTTTCGTTTGGGGTCATTTCGAAGGGCGCCATCGGTGTCGAGGGAAATACGTGTGATTACGAAGCAAAATCCATCAAATTGGGTGAGAATAAGCACCCCGAGGGTTGAGCACGGCCTGGACTCTGGTCGTGCTGAATTATCAAGAGGCTATCCCCAATTGTGCCATTTCAGCATGACTTCCGTAGCCACCACGGCCTTCAGCACGGCCTGTGTTGGATCAGCACCGGCATAGGCACGGCCTGTGGTGGCTCGGCTGACAGACTCCGCAGTTGACACGGACTCGTGCGTCTTGAATCAACTATATAGGCGATTTTGAATTCTAATTAAAGGAGGATGATTTTTGGACTCAATTCCAAGACACACACTTAATCAAATATTTCCTATACCTCAATTGTAGACCTAGAGAGATCAATTTTCATCAATTGAAGGGGGGATTCCACTTATTCCAACATCGAATTGAAGATCAAGACAAACTTTGGGAGCATTCAAGAGGCAACTAGGGTTTGAGATTTTGAATTTGCAAATTTAGGGTTTCTCATTCAGCTTGAAAGAGAAGGGTGTACATACCTTTAATTTGTTTTTCCTTATTTTGTTCTTTAATTGCTTTGACTATGAACATGAGCAGCTAGATCTTTTGAATCCATTAGGGTTCACCTTTGTTGATGGATTATGCTTAATTGTTAGTTTTTTATAATTGTCATTCTTGCAATCTTCTTGCTATTCAGTAATAAAAGTTTGATGCAGTTAATTTGAGACGTTGGATTAATTATTTATTAGGTTGTTTCTTGACATTGAGAAATGCTTGTTACAACTGGATTTTGAATAGTAAGGGTACCGGTAGTTAACACTTAGAGATGAGGTTGATTTACTCACGGATTAAGAACTAACAACTCTTAATAGTCTTAAATCATACTTAATGCTAATTTGTAGTAATCCCGATAGGAAGAGATTCCATTAGGTTAGTGCAAGTTTAGGAATCCGATAAGCTCGAGAGAGGCAGGGATTCAATTCAAGATTTAAAACGCGGGTAAGCAAGATCGGCAATCCATAAAATTCATCTTTAGAATTCCATCACTTAGGCTCCCTTTTGGATTTATTTCTCTCTTTATAATTGTCTTTTAATTGTCCATTGTTGTCCTTCATTTACTTAATTGCACTCATAACCATTAGGCCGGTATGTTAGAACTTTCACACCCTATTTCGGACTAGATAACATAGCAAGCGGTAGTAACTCTAGGTTCACCCGATCTCCGGGGATCGACCTTGATACTCACTAGTGCTAGGGCTGCATCGGTAGGTTCAACGCCTTAGGTGTAGGTTGCATAAAGAGCCCATCAAGTTTTGGCGCCTAACGGTGAACTAGAGTGAATTGTTTTGTGTTAATTTAGTCATTATTTTTTATTCATTTATTCTTTAATTTTGTTATTATTTATTATTATATTATTTTTGTTGATCGGTGGTTGTGTGGACTTTCGGTTTGGTGTAGTTTATGACCGGGAGCTCAAACTCGAATCTTATAGAGCCTCTATCTGATCCAGAACGATCCCTCAAACTCTTAAGGAAGAGGTTGCAATTAGAAGAGGAGGAGATTGAGGTTGAGGTACCCGTGGATAGACTATACACGATGGAAAACCATGACCCCCATGCGATGAGGATCGGAAGGGCGATGTACGAGTTTGCTCGACCATCTTTGGATGGGACGAAAACTAGTATAGTCGGACTGTATGTGACCAACAATTTTGAGATAAAGGCCAATGTTATCCAGATGATCCAACAAAGCGTGCAGTTTGGAGGATTGCCCAGCGAGGATCCCAATGCACATATCTCCAACTTTTTAAAGATTTGTGACACATTCAAAATAAATGGAACAACCGATGATGCCATTCGGCTGAGATTGTTTCCATTTTCCTTGAGGGACAGAGCAAAGAGATGGTTGCAATCTCTTCCACAACAGACGATCACTACCGGAAGGCGTTGGCCGAAAATTTTTATATAAGTATTTTCCTCCATTAAAGCGCTAAACAATATCTTCTTTTGTGCGGTTTGATGATGAAAGCATGTCGATGCATGGGAGAGATTTAAAGATCTTTTGAGATCTGCCCACATCACGGATTGCCGGTGTGGATGCAGTTCGGACCTTCGTGGGTTGAACCTCGCAACGAGGCGGATGGTGGATGCTGCGGCGGTGGGCGCTAAACAATAAGGCGGCAGAGCAAGCTCGGAACTTGATAGAGGAAATGGCCATGAACAACTATCGTTGGCAATCCTCTAGGAGTCGACCGGGGAAGACAAGGAGTGGTCAACCAAGTGGACTCTCGGCGACCTTGGCGGCTCAAGTGGAGCTTCTAGCCAAGAAGATCGACTAACTCCAAATCTTGAGTTCACGCAGCGAAATGTTGGGCTGCGAGTTTTGTAGTGGCCCGCATTACGGTGAAGCATACTGCGGGAGGTATATTGCTTCATCTTCTATTAGTTTTCCATCTAATTCTACTATATCTTCCCGATGTTGAACAGGGTTGATTATATGGGAATGCCCCAAGAGGCAGTGAGAATAACCCTACGACAATACATACAACCTGGATGGCGCAATCACCCCAATTTCGGTTGGAGGAACAATAATGCCCGGTCGCCAGTTTCCAAAGACTTCATCAATACGGCAACAACGGTGGGCACGCACAAGCTCCTCCTCCCAAGAAAAGAAGTCAAATTTAGAGGAGCTCATGATGAAGTTTGTGACATCTACAAACAAGATTCCGGCAATCGATAGTGCACTTAGGAATCGGCAGGCCTCGATTCGAACTTGGAGACTCAAATTGGCCAAATTTCTAATATGCTTTCGGAGAGACCTTGGGATCGCTCCCTAGCACTCTGATCAAACCCGAGGGAGCATTGCAAAGCTATCACCTTGCGTTCGGGTAAGAATTTGACCGGTTCTTTGCCTTTAGGCCGATAAGGGTAATACAATCGTGCGGTCGAGCCGGTAAGGAAGGACCGGACCTTGAGATGGTAGAGAATGAGAGAAAGAAAGAAGAGGCAAAGAGCCACATGCGGGAGCATCGGCCCGATACCATATCCTGCAAGGTTGAGGCGGGATATGGTGGACAAGCAATCTGAGTAAGTTTCTTGACTTATTTAAGCGGTGAAAATTAACTTACCTTTTGTTGAGGCAATTTCACGGATGCCGAAATCACCAAGTTCTTAAAGGAGATTTTGAGCAACAAGAGGAAGTTGGAGGATCTTGGTCGGGGTGGTGCTTAATGAGGAGTGTTCAGTATTCTCCGAACAAACGCCACTCAAGCGGCGAGATCCAGGGAGTTTTACTATCCCTTGTATGATTGGTGATTTATCAATTAGTGGTGCATTGGGCTGATTTAGGAGCCGGTATTAACTTAATGCCCACTAGTTTATTTGCCAAATTAGGGTTGCATGAGCCAAAGCCTACTAGGATGAGTGTTCAATTAGCGGATAGAATTTGTTAAAATTCCTAGAGGTATTGTTGAAGATGTACTTGTAAAAGTAGATAAATTTATCTTTCCTGTAGATTTTGTGGTAATGGATATGGAGGGTGATAGCACTGTGCCTCTTATCCTGGGTAGGCCTTTCCTAGCTACATCGAGGGCACGTTATCGATGTGAGCGATGGAAAGCTTAAACAGAGTTAATGATGAGACCATTACCTTTGACTGGCCACTTCCACGGGGCGATCCTTTGGACTATGATAATCTGTATGTTCTATTGATGTGATTGATGATGTGGTTGAGTCCCATTTACAAGAAATTTTATGTTCGACCCTTTGCAAGTAGCATTAGGCCGAGGGATGAGGAGGAGTTGTCCAACGAGCAAGTGTTGGAGCAACTCATTTCTATTAAGCCCGGTAGAGCTTGTCAACTGATCCCTATCTTTTTCTTGGCCAGTGCGGGGTGCGGAAAGTAAAGACTTCATTCGAGGACCCACCAGTTTTAGAGCTGAAGGAGTTCTGCGAGCTACTTGGTTTATGCCTTCCTAGATGAAGAGAAGCGCTTACCGGTAATCATAGCGGTAGATCTAACTCCTGAAGAACAAGCCATCTTTGTTGGAAGTTCTAAGGAAGTACAAGAAGGCCTTTGCTTTCAATATAGCCGATATCCCGGGCATAAATCCAAGTTTCGCTCTCATAAGATTTCATTGGGGGCGAGTTTCGGGGCCGGTCGTTCGACCTCAAAGGCGACTCAATCCGAACATGAAAGAAGTGGTAAAGAAGGAGGTAATTAAACTTTTGATGCAGGGTTTGATATATCCCATTTCCGGCGATTCGTGGGTTAGTCCTGTGCGAGTTGTACCCAAGAAAGGAGGCATCATAGTGGTAAGGAATGAGAAGGATGAGCTGATCTCGACTCGGACGGTATGAGGCTTCCGAGTTTGCATTGATTACCGTGAAGCTTAATGATGCAACTCGGAAGGACCACTTTCCTCTTCCTTTCATTGATCGGATGATTGAGCGTTTAGCAAGTCACATGTTTTATTGTTTTCTTGATGGCTTTTGGTTACTTTGATTCTATTGCACCGAGGACCAAGAGAAGACTACCTTCACACCGCCCTTATGGGACGTTTGCTTATAGGCGGAAGCCATTGGTGTGCAATGCAGGCTACATTTGAGCGGTGCATGATGGCTATTTTGAGGACATGATTGAGGAGTCTATGGAGGTATTTATGGATGACTTCTCTATTTTTGGTAATTCTTTCTCTCTTTGTTTGGCAAACCTTGAGCGCATGTTAGCTAGATGTATTGAGGCTAACTTGGTACTAAACTGGGAAAAATGTCATTTTATGGTGAGAGGGGATTGTTTTAGGGCATAAGATCTCTCGGTGGGATGGAGGTGGATAGAGCTAAGGTAGAAGTAATATCTAAGCTACCTCCTCTTGGATTACAGTAAAGTTTGTTAGGAGTTTTCTGGCCATGCAGGGTTTTATAGGAGATTTATTAGAGATTTTTCTAAGATTGCTAGGCCCCTCACTCAATTGTTAGTTAAGGATGTACCTTTTATTTTTAATGATGCATGCGTGGCGGCTTTTGAGTTACTTAAGAAACTTAGCTTCTGACCCCAATCATGGTTTCTCCTGATTGGGGGCTGCCTTTTGAACTGATGTGCGATGCTAGTGATTATGCAGTTGGAGCTGTGCTTGGATAGAGGATTGAAAAGAAGTTTCAACCCATTTACTACGCTAGCAAGACCTTGACAAGGGCCCAGGAACACTACACCACCACAGGAGAAGGAGTTATTGGCGGTTGTTTACGCCTTGACAAGTTTAGATCATACCTCGTTCTCTCCAAAACCATTGTCTTCACGGACCACTCGGCATTGAGGTACTTATTCTGAAAATGATGCGAAACCGAGATTGATTCAGTGGATTCTTTTATTACGGGAATTTAACGTCGAGATCAAGGATAAGAAGGTAGCGGAGAATCCGGCGTGGACCATTTATCGAGATTGGAAAATCCTCACTTAGATGCACTTGATGAGACGACCATAGATGATCGATTTCCGGAAGAACATTTGTATGTCACTCGGTATACACCGATACTCCCCGGTTTTCGATTATGCTAACTATTTGGTTGCTAGGGTTCTACCGAAGGGTATGACGTGTCGTGAAGAAATTCTTTCTTTGATTTGAAATACTATATTTGGGAAGATCCCTTTTGTTTAAAGTATGTGCGGATCGGGTGATTCGCCATTGTGTATATGGCGAGGAGACTCTCAAATATTGAAGCAATGCCATGAGGGACCTTGGAGGTCATCAAGCGACAAACCATCTTTGCGAGGAAGGTGCTAGGCGGGATTCTATTGGCCTACGCTCTTCTAAGATGCACGGAAATTTATTAAGGTTTGTGACCCTTGCTATGCAGGTAATATCTCTTCTCGTGATGAGATGCCCTAAACCAGTGTGCAAGTCGTTGAGATTTTTGATGTCTGGGGCATCGACTTCATGGGACCCTTTCCCTCTTTGTATGGTAATAAGTACATTCTGGTTGCTATTGAATATTTCTCTAAGTGGCACGGAAGCTCGAGTTTGTAGCCAACGATGATGCTAGGGTTGTCTGCAGGTTCCTTAAGCGATTGTTTGCTAGGTTTGGCATACCTAGGGCGCTTATTAGTGATAGAGGAACACATTTCTGCAACACCCAATTAGAGAAAGTACTTAAGCGGTACGAAGTTACTCATCGGTTCTCTACTCCCTATCACCCCCAGACTAGTGGGGCGGGTTGAGGTAACTAATAGGGGTATTAAGCGTATTTTAGAGAGAGCCGTTAGTACCGGTGGGAAGAATTTGGACTCTTAAGTTAGATGATGCATTATGGGCGTTTAGAATCGCTTTTAGGACATCTATAGGTTTTATGCCCTATCGCCTTGTTTATGGAAAGTCATGTCATTTGCACATTGAGTTAGAGCATAGGGCACTTTGGGCCCTTAGAACTTGTAACTTTGATATTGATTCTGCGGTGGGGCGACAATGGCGGTGAGTGAGCTAGATGAGTGGCGCCCGGCAGTATACGAAAACTCCTCAACTTACAAAGCAAGGACTAAGAAATGGCATGATCAAAGGATTCGTGAGCCTAAGGAATTTCAGGTTGGGGATCGAGTGTTGCTTTACAACTCTCGCCTTCGTCTGTTTCCCGGAAAGCTCTGAGACTCGTTAGTACGGACCATTTCGGATCGGACAAGTCTTTCCATATGGAGTGGTAGAGTTGCATCATCCGGAGAAGGGGAACTTCAAAGTGAGCGGCCATCGGCTAAAGCGATATCATTGTAACTCGTTGGATAGTGAGCAACGAGTTGACTGGCTTTGTATGCATGAGAAGGGTGATCCGAATGAGTCACGCTTAAGACTCTACAAATAAGCACTTCTGTACATTCGACTTGGATTATACTTTCATGTTTTTAATTAGTTGTGATTGTTTCATTATTTTCATTTGACTTTATTATAGTTGCTTAAAAATAATTAGGTTAATTTTAATTTTTTGGACTTATAGAATCAAAGAGGACAAACTCTTCCATTTGACCATATCTACTTGTTTAATGATCTAATTACATGTATATGTGTTAATTATAGGTATGGGGGCAAGGCGACTCGAGTTGGCAAAAGGCAAGCCCAGAAACACTCCGTTTCACCACGGTTTCCGTGGCCATCACGGGCTGTATCACCAGGTCGTGCTGATGAGCACGGCTAGAGTCAAGACCGTGTTGAAGGATAAAGAGTAATTTTCACGGCTTGAAGGCGACGGGACACAACCCCTAGCCGTCTTTGGAAGGCTCTGCCCGTGCCAAGGAGCATCCAAAGAAGGCTAAAGGATCGTACGAGGTGAGTCCTAGCCGTCTTGTCGACGGCCTTACCCTCAACGTCTTGATCGGCCGCGGCCTTACCTCACCGTCTTTGAAATAGTGCTATAAAGTGGAGGCCTCAAGAAATTTTGCTTCCCTTTTATTTTTCTTAGCTCAAAGGTGTTGTTCTTATACCCCTATCTCACCCTTCTCACTTTCCTAAGCGAACTCAAGTAAGTCCCTTCATTTGTTGCATTATATTTTTTTTTTATTATTATGATTTCACTTCTATTTTAGACATATACTTTTGTTAGGACATGCTAGGATATTTTGGTGGCTCTATATTGTAACTATATGACCTTGGTTAGGTTAATCTACATTAGTTGTTGTGTTTGTGGTGTAGTTGGTTATGAAATTGATAAGTGTGGGGTTTTGGTGGAAATAAAATGTGCCTCTGACATGCAAAGCATGAATAATGTTTAGATTTAAATTGCAATTCTTTGGTTCATGATAAATTAGATTGATATATATCGGTTTATTAGTTTATACAAGTTTTGGTTAGTCAAGTATAATCATTATGCTTTGTTGATTCGGTAGATTATTTCTTTCATTAACTTGAATTTTTACAAAAACTAATAATTCGTTGCATTAGGTGATATGACGGACGCGATAAATCTCGTAGAAAGCAATCGAAGCAGCGTCGCTACCGACAAGCGATCGCGTGGTGAAGGAACGTCTTCCTCCACGGCACGAACCGGCACCAACACTTCCACCTCCACCACCACGACAAATAGTCAGACCTCGGAGAGCACTGCTATGAATCCATCCACACTGGCCGTCATCCATTGTGGACATTCCCTAATGCGGACAATGAAAGTAGATTCCAAGTCATGAGATGGAAGCAAGTGATGGCGGGCCGTTGCATAGACTTCACATCCACAGAGAGTGGGATTGGCTCAAGATGTGCACACCTTGATCGAGACTTTGCCATATGCGAGATTCTTTGACATCATTGAGCCAACCTACCGTGAGCTTACGATCGAGTTCCTCGGCACCTTCTTCCTGCGACAGCGGATCCTGGCGGCATCGACTGATGCAATTTATTTTAGGCTTGGGGAAGGGAGTTCTCGATGTCGGTCCCACAATTTGGAATGCATTTGGGATTATGGGTGAACAAGAAATCTCGGGGGAGGAGTATCAGGGTTGTCTCTACATCCACCCAATTTCATATGACGCCATGTGGGATTCATTGGTAATGAGGCCGGAAACATACTACCCAAGCAGGTCTAAGGCATCTAGCCTACCGGACCATCTCCGTTACATTCATACCCTACTAGCTTACACCATTCTGGTGAGGGGGCGAGTTTGGGGCGATCCACCTGGTGATGTCTTTATTCTCTGGGCTATGCAACATCGGAAGAAGCTAGACTTGGGATATTTATTGGCTCGCCAAGTCCGTTCATTTATAGTAGACGCCTAGAAGAAGATGCATTGTTGTTTCGGTCCCTATGTGACTAGGTTAGCTAAGAGACTAGATGTATTGGACGGTATGCAGCCAGACTTTCAAATATTGGTGACATGACACTACTAGGGATCGGACAAATGATCAACATGCAGCTGATCACGGCCACTAGACATCCACATGGTATTGAATATAGGCTCGTGAGCACAATAGTCAGGGAAGCTAGAGAGGTAGCGGCTAGAGGAGCCCAACATCCGTCGGCTGGGATTCCAGATGTTAGGATTCCTAACCCAGCTAGAGTGTTTATGCCTTCATCTAGAGCCTCATCCTCTCATTCGGTAGAGCCATCGAAGCGTCGGATCGGTGCTTTGGCCGACCGTCTAGATCGAGTCTGCGATCTGACGACGTACAGCGAGTTTGTGTGGTTTCAAGAAGAAACGAAGGCATAGTTAGGCGATTTGGGCAGTACACTTCAGCAGTTCTGAGTGGTTTAGAAAGACAGGCCACCCAGACAGACTTCATAGTAGTGCGATTCAAAAGATGCAAGAGGTCGGAGCACAAAATCAACGGCTCATTAATGATATGGAGTTCGATTTGGCGACATGCTTCAGACCACGATCCACCACCGCAACCTCCCTCGGCAAATTTCCACCTTTAACTTCCGTGATCCAACCGGTGAGGATACACCGTCAGTGAGACTCTAGCGGAAAGAAAAAAATTTGTGATATTTTCCTCCATCCTTTTTCTTTATTTTTTTTATTTTTTTATTTATTTTCTTTCAATTTGTTATCTCCTTTTACTTTCTTGCTTGTAGCTTGTTTACTTTTAGGTTATTTCCTTGCACTTGTTTGTTTATGTTAAGTAGAACACTATGCCTTTTTAATTAAAAAAAAAATCAGCATGATCTTCCATAACCATAATGTGTGAATCATATGCTTCCCTCGGTCTAAATCTCTCAACAACGTGGGCGGTGTTATACTAAAATGTGGGGTAGGGACCTACCGATGTTGTGCCTATCTAGAGTTTTGTTTTAATTAAGTAGTTGATGACTTTTTTCTCCTTTGAATGGATTCCCTTATAGCTTTTATCGAACCTTGTTCGGAAGAAGGCAATGAATAAATCTCTCAACTACAATCCAGCTAGGTAAAACTGGTATTTTCCTTAATTCTTCCATATTACTTTATCGTAGATATAGAACAACGTTAATATTACGCTTATTATTATGATTGTTGTTTAAACTTTGGGTTGAGAATTCATGCAATTTTAAATCACTCAAATGGTGAGATTTTGAGCCAATTGGTGCATCACTATTATGCTCCCTTTTCTTTCATTAGTGAGCATTTCGGAATCTCATTTCTAGAACTTGCTTTCGATATCATTGAGATTACATGAATTGTCAATAATCGTGAGATGATTTGGGCACTTAGGATTTACACGATTTGGCCAAAAAGCCTAACCCTATTTTTCCCTTAGTGAACCAATTTTGAGCCTTAGCCATTCCTTTCATGATAATAATAACAGTGACACTCATCTTATCACTTCTATTCATTTAACCATTCTTTCTACCATTGTTGCTGGAGATTATATAAGTTATGCTGCATTTTACTTTGGATCAATATGCATTCATATATTTCACTAAGTTACTAGATTTTTCATAGATGCTCCCTTCAATTATTGTGTGTGTCAATAGCCAACAACTCCTACATAAGCTGTTGTAATATATATACATAGTATATATATTTATATATATATAAAAGAAAAAAAAAGTATTAATTTAGTTCATTTCGAGCATCATCTTATTTTTAGAGCAACTTAGTGTTCATTTTGGTACAACACTTGATCCTTCATTACTTTCTTGCATTACTTGCTTAACTTCCAGCAACTTGTAGCCTACTTTCCATATTTATACGTACCTTACCTTAACCCTATTACAACCTGGCTCAAGACCCTTTAATCATGATTATTGATTATTTCGTAGTAGTGGAGATTGAATCCATAAGCAAGCCTATGGTAAGCACTTTTTCTGTATTTTTGCGTTGAGAGCTTGGCGATCTTCTTTCACCTATATACACTTGTGTGTTTTGAGTGATATCTTGTGAGGCATGATTCTCAATTTCTTGATTTAGATGGTTTATCATTTTAACTTTAGCAACTTTATTAAGTTTGCTCTTTCTCTTAAGGATTTAGTGATTTGGGGATTTTGGGAAAAATCATTACGGAGTTTTGAAATTTGTTTTGAGCTAACCTCCTGCAATGCAGTTGATTGAGTTATTTGATATCTTTTGAGGAGTGAGTTGTAAATTGCTTGAGGATAAGCAAAAGTTTAAGTATGGGGTAATTTGATAAGCATCATACTACACATGTTTTCATGCCGGATTGTTCACATTTTTATGCATGATTATCCCGTTTTATGCTAGAATCACCTGTCTTTTGTTTCCTTTTTCGTTTCAGGTCATTTTCGAAGGACACCATTAGTAATCGAGGGAAATACGTGTGATTACGGAGCAAAATCCATCAAATTGGGCGAGAACAAGCACCTCGAGGGTTGAGCACGGCCTGGACTCCGGCCGTGCTGAATTATCAAGAGGCTATCCCCAATTGCGCCATTTCAGCATGACTTCCGTAGCCACCACGGCCTCCAGCACGGCCTATGTTGGATCAGCACCGGCTTAGGCACGGCCTGTGGTGGCTCGGCTAACAGACTCCGCAGTTAAATACGGCTGGACTCGGCCGTCTTTGAATCATCATACTCTGGACTCACGTGTGTTGAATCAACTATATAGGCGATTTTGAATTCTAATTAAAGGAGGACGATTTTTGGACTCAATTCCAAGACACACACTTAATCAAATATTTCCTATACCTCAATTGTAGACCTGGAGAGATCAATTTTCATCAATTGAAGGGGGGATTCCACTTATTCCAACATCGAATTGAAGATCAAGACAAACTTTGGGAGCATTCAAGAGGCAACTAGGGTTTGAGATTTTGATTTCTAGGATTTGTATTATTTTATATTTTCTAGCTTAATTTAATTTGCTTTTTATGTCCTTAACCTTATTTTTTTGAGTTTTAATAATGTTTTTATCTTTTGTGCATGTTAAATCAGCTTTGGGGCGAGATGATTGATGAGCATAGTTTTACACATATTTGCTTGCATATTATTGCGTATGTTCTTAGCAATTATTGTGTTTTTATTCCCAGATCACCCGTGTTTTATGTTCTTTTGCATTTCAGGAACATTTATAGGACCATCATCGGTGTTTAAGCAATTATAGATCAATACGTGCGGAAACGGACGAGAATTCATCAAGATCGGACAAGAGCCCGCGTTGCACACATTGAGCACGGCCTGAGTCAAGGCCGTGCTGACCATCACGGCCTAAACTCTGGCCGTGACCAACCATCAAAACTTGGTCTTCAAAATAATAGTTTGGGCACGGTTTCCGTAGCCACCACGGCCGTGCTGAGTTAAATATATAAGAAAAATTCATTTTTCTTAGAGAAAAGGAGGGGAAAAAGAGTGACATTGAGCCCTAGTGGCTGGTTCGGTTCTACGCACAATCTTGAGTGCGAGAGAGTTGCGGTGAGTAAGAATCCGGAATCGTAAGATTCCGAGATACAACGATGGTGGAGCAATTCAAGAGGTAGTTTGGGAGATTAATCAAAGTGTAGATCTAGATTTGGAGTACATTCATCCAATTCGAGAGAAAAGGGTGTACATGTTTTATTTTCATTATTCTTTCATTGTAATTGATTTCCTAGATTGTTTTAAACATGAACATGTTTAGCTAAATTGATTAAATCCATTGGGATTTCTTTGCTATGTTGGTTTGATATTATATTGTTGGATTGTTTGAGTTGGTTTTGTATTCTTCTTGTTTGCAGTGTTAATAAGATTATGCATTATTCATGAGACGTTGTGAATTGTGATGTTTAGATTACTTTATGAGATTGAGAAATCCGTTTGGCAATTGGAACTTTGAATAACAAGAGCTGGTTAATAATCGCTTAGAGATAAGGATAATTAACTAATTTGGATTAAGAATTAACAAAGCTTAATAAAGGCGGATTAAAGCTTAATGCTAATTTAAGAATCAATCGTTAGGAAGAGATTCCAACTTTAGGTTATTAGGTTTAGGAATTCGGTTATCTCGAGAAGCAAGATTGATTAGAATAAATCCACGGGTAGCATAATTAGACTCACCGATCCTTTATCTTTTGTTTGATTGCCAACTAGTTTAGATTCCCTTTGGGTTTGTCTTCTTGTCTTGATTATTTCACTTATCAATTACTCCTGCATCTCCCTTAGAACTTAGCTCGTAGTTAATAGTTAGTTTAGAATTTATTCATCATCCATTTTAGTTTAATATAACAAAGAACAAAGAAGTAACTCTGGGCTTTCGCTTTCCCGAGGAATACGACCTTGATACTCGCCATTAGTGCTAGACTGCATCGATAGGTACACTGCCTTAGATTGTAGCTAACCCGAGTAGCACCCATCAATGATCAAAGAAAAGATGCAAAATCGGTCGTTACCAAGCCCTAGAGCCGATCAGCTCAATGCAGTGCCAATTCGGCTTTGCACCAATTTTGGCCTTGTTTTTGGATTTTTATGTGATATTTGGCAATTTTTGTACACTATAACTTAGTTTATGCTTTTTTCTTTTGATTTTTAGTTGTAGGATGGTTGTAATAACTAGATTTAATTTTCTTACACTTTATTTTTGCTTTATTTTGGAATGAATGCCAAATATTTACTATTTGATCGCGTAATTAAAACTGGACATATAGACAATAGGCCTTAAAATTGGACCCGACATAAAAATTGTAGTCCATTAGGTTAATGAGATGGTACATTTGGCCTAAATTTAAAATATATATAGACTTAGTGGGTTTTGTCATGCTTTAATTGAATTAATTGGGCCATGTTAGATTTAAGATCATTGGATTTGGCCTTTTCATAAAAAGTAGTCTATTAGGCTTAAAGGTTGGAAATTAAATCATAAGCTATAATTGGGCTTAGATTAGGTAGGCCTTGTATGTGATTAATTAGCAAATTAGGTTAACAACTTTAAGCATGGGCCGGGCTTTAATAAAATGGGCAAGACTTAGGTGGAACTCACATATTATAATGCTTGAAGTGTAGAACTATTTTGCTGCATTTATAGGGAATAGCCTGTTAAATAATAAAATTAAAGACAAACATACATAAATAAGGAAGTTGGCTTTCCGATCCATCTCTGGATTTGTGACGTAAGTTTCCTTATGGAATTGAGAAACGTCACTCATTAGTAGAAGTGTCCCGATTACCCAGATGGCGACTCCCATCTCCGCACTAGTTCTATGACTAGTTATCGTGTTCCCAATTAGGTTGAAAAGCCTTGCAGTGCCATAGTTGCTAAGGACACTTGGGTGCACGCCCAAAACCGCCACCCACACCATGAATGACTTCTTTTCACCCTTGTTCCACATGTCCAGAAGAGAAGGCCACAAGCCATTTGATTGCCATCCGATCCCCAGCCATTTGGCACAATATCCTCAATTTAAATGTCAACCGAAGGAGGCTTTGAATAGCAAATGCTGAAATAAAATTTGCCCAACGGCTGTCCTAACAGCTCTTCACATTCATGCCGAGGAAGTTGCTCAACTTGCCAGTTTCCACAATTAATCAAGTCCTGAATCTCGTACTTAAGACGGTTGCACTAGTCTGTAACATGCCCAAAAGCCTGGTGATACTCATAATACTGGCCATTGTGAGGTTTAGGATTGTTCCTTGGTGATTGGGGTTTGAGTTGTCCACTCCATTTTAGGTAATGGAACACCATGAATAATGATGCCCCTAACTCGGTGATGGCTCTTTGTGGGTTATTTGGTTCGGGCTCTAGCTATGGCTTGGATTGGAATATATCTTCAAAACAGTTCATGACCTCCTCTTCACTGAAGTCAGGGGTGATCATGGACACTTGGTTTGGTGGTCGTGTATTATTATAGTTTTATAGGGAGTTTCTTCTAGTACTGGGTTAGTCTTGGTCGGTTAGTTTTCCAACAACAAAGAGGTCTTGAATTTCATGTTTCAACTGGGTGTAGTTATTTGTGTGGTGGCCGGGTACTTGGTGGAACTTGCAGTAGGTATTAGTGTAGCCAAATGCATTTGGGTTAGGTGGGATTTTGAGGGTGGTTAGTTGGAGCATGCCATTCTGCACTAACCTCTCAAAGATTTTTGAGAGAGCTTGCTTAAAGTTGGAGAACTTCCTTGATTGCTGGAAAACATTCACATCGAAAATCCTACCCCCTCTAGCTTGATAATTCGACCTTTGGCCAGTTTGCACAGTTTTCCTCTTATTGTTTTTTATTTCTTCGACCTGAACCCGCCATCATACAAGTCTATAAAAGTCTTTAGGTTCATCATCTAAAACCTTTCAACCTAATTAGGAAGAACATTTTGGACCACCATACAAACTTGGTCTTTTTCAAGGGCTTGTTCTTCATCAACCTGGCCTTATTCCTCCACCTAGTCAGGAAATAAAAAAAGGACTCATTTCACTTGTACATAGTGGATTCAAGATCTCTAATTGATACCTCCAACTAAGTATTATAGTCATATTGTTTAATAATGAGTTACTTAAATCACGCCATTCAGCTTTGGCAAATTTTTCAAACCATGATACCAGTTCACAGCAGGTCCTTCCATTGACAATACAAATACTTTGACAATTTGGGTCCTACTCATCTGAGTAGTTCGCATGATGGTGATATATTGCTTTAGGTGAACCTTTGAATCATGATATCCTTGATATTACACATGTTTGCATGTTTGATTTTGAGTTGTTTTGGGGTAGATTATGTGTGTTTAAGGTACATTATCAAAGTTAGAGAGAAATCAGACCAAAATTGGGAAGAAGCAGAGGAATCGGGCGCATTATACTGTTCAACACGCCTTGCCAACACGCCCGTGTTGAGAAGCATGGTTAGGATTAGAGGGCGTGCTGAAATTCCTTACCCATGGCGGGAAGAAATAATTGGCAACACGGTTCTTGAGAGTAACACAGCCTAGGAGCATGCCCGTGTTGAGAAGCATGACCCAAATCCAAGCAGTGTTGAAAGAGGCCAGATGTACAATTTTAGCCCAACAAGGCATGGATCCACCAGCACGGCCCAAATCCAAGTCATGTTGGATCCCGAAGCCTTATTTAAGAGAAAAGAACAAGAGGGGATTCTAGAGGGAGAGAACTTTAGGGTATTTACGAGAGACTTTGATAACAACCTTCTAGATGATCAAGAAGAGGAAAATGGAGACAAATTCCACTTCAACATCATCAAGATAGCTATTCTTGAGGATTGGATTAAAGATTCAAAGGAAAGAAGAAGGAGATCTTGAGCTACAGAGATTGGATGCAAAGTTATTCAAGAGGGGATAGCATTTCCACCATTTGAGAAAAGGGTGTACATGTTCTTTTTTATTCTTATTTACTTTGTATTTGATTCTTGTATTAGTTTAATCATGAACATATGTAACTAATCTTATTAAACCCATTTAGGGGTGATTTTAGCTATAGTAGGCTTGTTTTATGCTTAATTGATTGAATTTTTTATTTAAGATTGTAGTTTTCATTCAAGTATAATAAAGTCTATTGTTTCTTCTTCATTGTTGAATCAATTTGAGAACTCCTTTGCAATTGAAAAATTCAATTAAGTTTGGACAACTGCTTGTGTGATTAAGTCATTTGCATCTTAGATATAAGTGGAATAACCTACTGAAATAAGAACTAGGCATTCTTATTAGTAGTAATTTAGAGATTAATGCTATTCTAAGATCAATTGTCGGGAAGAGATTCCAACTTTAGATCTTTAGGGTTAGGAATTAGTTAACTCGAGAGAGAGGCCAATTCATTTAAGAAATTATCCATAGATTGCAATTCTTAATCAATCAATTCATAATTTATCGTTTTTAAATCGGCTAGCTAAAAGGATCCCTAATTGGGTTAAACTCATCTCATTGTCTTTTTTAAACTTTCATTCTCTTTTTAAAATTTAGTTTTCATTTGCATTCTCAATCATTTTTAGTTAATGATCTTCACCACCTTTTGATCGGTTAGATAATAGAAATATTGTAGCAGTAGTAGCTTCTCAGTTCCCCTAGGATATGACATTGATACTCGCCATAGCTAGATAACATTAGATAGGTGCATTTGGCTGTAGATTGCTAGTCGTGTTTAGCCAGCATCAAGTTTTTGGCGCTGTTGCCAAGGAAATTGTTTCGAGAAATATTGTGAATTGTGTGATCTTGTTAATTTAGCCATTTATTCTTTATTCTTTATTTGTTTTTGTTTGATTTTATTCTTTTATTCATTTGTGTTGTTGGTTTTTTATTGTTTTAGGTAGTGTATGACCAGGAGATCTAATCCTGTTCTAGTAGACCCTCTACTAGAACTAGAGCAATCTCTCAAGCAGTTGAGGAAGTAGTTCAATGTAGAGGAGGAAGAGATTCAGGTTGGGAAAACCGTAGATGAGAGTGAACTAGAAAACACTACAGTAAAGATGGCAGACACCAATGACAACAATGAGAATAACTAGACGATGTATGATTTTATGAGACCATCACTGGAGAGGACGCGAACATGCATTACGAGACCGGCTGTCGCTGCTAATAATTTTGAAATAAAGCCTAATGTGATTCAGATGGTGCAGCAAACGATTCAGTTTGGAGGCTTACTAGATGAGGATCCTAATGCGCATACAACAAGTTTCTTGGAGATTTGTGATACCTTCAAGATTAATGGGACAACAGACGATGAAATTCATCTCCGCTTGTTTCCATTTTCTTTGAGGAATAGAGAAAGTGGTGGCTATAATTACTACCTCTAAACACTATCACTACTTGGGACTCTTTGGCAAAAAGAATTCTATGCAAGTACTTTCCGCCCTCTAAAAATGCTAAACTTAGAAATGACATATCTTCTTTTTTGCAGTTGGACGATGAGTCGATGTACGACACTTGGGACAGATACAAGGACCTACTTAGATGCTGCCCACACCATGGACTACCAATTTGGTTATAGGTACAAACTTCTTATAATGGTTTAAATTTGGCTACTAAGCAGATGTTAGATGCAGCTGCAGGTGGTTCTTTAAGCAGCAAGACACCAGAGCAAGCCCAAAGCTTGATAGAGGAGATGGCCACAAACAATTACCAGTGGCAAACTGTTAGGAGCAAGACAGGGTGTTAGGGGAGTGTACACTAGTTGGATGCCATTGCAGCCTTAGTGGCTCAAGTGGAGGTGTTATCCAAGAAGATTGATCAACTTGTCCAATCAGCTCAAGCAGGTTGTGAGTTTTATGGTGGCACGCATTACATTAGCAACTGTATATCGGGAGGTATGTTTGCTTCCTCTTCTTCATCAAACCATGAACAGGTGAACTATGTAGGGAGTCAGCCTAGGTAGCAGAATAATTTGTAGAGCAACACCTATACTCCAGGATTGAGAAACCATCCGAACTTTGGATGGAGGAACAATAACAACCAGGGGCCATTGGGATTTCAACGACTACATCAGTAGCCGCAACAATCTATTCTTCCACCTCAGTCTCCTTAGACTCAAGAGAAAAGTCTAACTTAGAGGAGTTGATGATGAAGTTTGTGTCCACTTCAAAGACCAGATTGTTGCAGACAAATGCAACTCTTAGAAATCAGCACTCCATTCAGAACTTGGAGAATCAGATAGGCCAGATTTCTAAGATGATGGTTGAGAGGCAGCCAAGGACTTTGCCCATTAATACGGAGTCCAACCCGAGAGAGCACGTAAAGGCTATCATTTTGCAATCAGGTAAGCAACTATCTAGTTCTATTCCTATTCCTGATGATGATGATGATGTTGTGCAGGTAGATCCTTATAGGAAAGATGGGGATAGCAAGATGATGGAGCCAGAGAAGGTAGAGGGCAAGAAAAAGAGTCCTTTGAGGGAATACTAGCCCCCAATCCCATATTCTGCCAGGTTGAAGTAAGAGAAAGTCGATCAGCAGTTCGGTAAGTTTCTTGACTTGTTTAAATAACTACGAAATAACTTGCCTTTTGTTGAAGCTATTTCGCAAAGGCCTAGGTATGTGAAGTTCTTAAAAGAGATCCTTAGCAACAAGAGGAAGTTAGAGGACTTGGCAATCGTGACTCTAAATGAGGAATGTTCGGCTATACTTTAGAACAAATTGCTAGAGAAGAAGCGTGATCCAGGGAGTTTTACTGTCCCTTGTGTGATTGATGATTTGAAAATTAGCAATGCTTTAGCTGACTTAGGAGCAAGCATTAATTTAATTTTGTATAATTTACTTACTAAGTTGGGTCTGGGTGAGACTAAACCTACTAGGATGAGCAGACAGTTAGCAGATATGACTATTAAGTATCCTAGGGGTATTGTAGAGGATGTACTTGTTAAGGTTGTCAAACTTATATTTGCTATTGACTTTGTGATCATGGACATGAATGGTGAGAGTAATGTACCTCTGATTCTAAGTCGACCTTTCCTTGCAACGTCTAGGGCTATTTAGATGTTTGTGATGGAAAGCTTGAACTTAGTGTAAGGGATGAAACTGTCACTTTTGATTTGAACAGTTCTATGAGATAGTCCTTAGATCATGATGATACTATGTTTTCTATTGATGTACTTGATGATGTTATTGATACACAGTTTCAGGAGATATTGTTGGATGATCCTTTACAACTTGCCTTGCAGGCAGAGGATGAGCATGAGCTATCCAATGAGAGTGTGTTGGAGTAGCTTGCATTCTTGTTAACTAATGAACCAAGTAAGAACACTGATAAGTTTATTGAGATTGACAGAGTAGGTGTGCAAAAATTGAGGCCATCACTTGAGGAACCACCAGTCTTTCAGTTGAAAGAGCTCCCAAAGCATCTCAACTATGCATATCTAGATTAGGACAAAAGGTTGCCTATCATTCTAGCAGCGGACTTAACACCCGAAGAGAGGGAGATGACTTTGGAAAACTACTGACATTCCTAGGATTAGTCCTAGCTATTGCTCACACAAGATCCTTATGGAAGATAGTTACAAGCCAGTGGTGCAACCATAGCACAGACTGAACCCGAACATGAAGGAAGTGGTTAAATGGGAGGTAATTAAACTTCTTGATGCAGGTTTGATTTACCCTATCTTTGATAGTTCCTGGGTTAGTCCTATGCAAGTGGTTCCTAAGAAGGGAGGTATGACTATGGTTAAAAATGAGAAGGACGAGCTTATACCGACTAGAACGGTAATAGACTTTCGAGTGTGCATAGATTATAGGAGGCTAAATGATGCCACTCGAAATGACCATTTTTCCCTTCCTTTTATTGATCAAATGTTGGAAAGGTTGTCTAAGCATATGTTTTATTGTTTCTAGATGGTTTTTCAGGTTACTTCCAGATTCCTATTGCACTTGAGGACCAAGAGAAGACAACCTTTAATTGCCCATATGGTACATTTTCTTATAGGAGGATGCCATTCGAATTGTGCAATGCACCTGTGACTTTTCAAAGGTGTATGATGATGATCTTCCATGACATGATTGAGGAGTCCATGGAGGTCTTTATAGATGATTTTTCTGTATTTGGTAACTCTTTCACTCACTGTTTGCATAATCTAGAATGCATGCTTGAGCGTTGTGTAGATGCTAACCTAGTCCTTAATTGGGAAAAGTATCATTTTATTGTTAGGGAAGGTATAGTGTTGGGGCATAAAATTTTGCATGAGGGGATGGAGGTCGATAGGGCCAAGGTGGATACTATTGTTAAATTACCCCCACCTAGTTCAATTAAGGTTGTTAGGAGCTTCTTAGGTCATGCAAGTTTCTATAGGAGGTTCATTAAGGACTTCTCTAAGATTGCTAGACCTTTAACTCAATTACTTGTAAAGGATGTACCTTTTGTATTTTCTGATGATTGTTTGCAGGCTTTCTAGTTGTTGAAGGAGAAACTAACCATAGCCTCGCTTATGGTTTCACCTAATTGGGAGCTGCCATTTCAGCTTATGTGCGGTGCTAGTGATTTTTTGCAGTTGGAGCTGTTTTAAGACAGAGGAGAGGTAAGAAGTTCCAACCAATCTACTATGCTAGCCAGAGATTGACTGATGCCCACGAGCACTACACCACCACTTAAAAGGAGCTTCTAGTTGTTGTTTTTGCATTTGACAAGTTTGGATCTTATTTGGTACTATCAAAGACAGTGGTCTACACGGACCATTCCGCACTTAGGTACTTATTCAGTAAGAATGATGCAATTGGATTCTATTGTTATAGGAGTTCGATATTGGGATAAGAAAGGTGCTGAGAACTTGGCAGCAGACCACCTTTCTAGGCTAGAAAACCCGACTTTGGAGGCACTTGATGAGAGGGCGATTGATAATAATTTTCCGGATGAGTTCTTATGCTCAGTTCAGGTTAATTATGATATCCCTTGGTTTTCTGATTCTGCAAACTATTTGGTTGCCAAAGTCCTTCCAAAAGGTATGACATTTCAGCCAAAGAAGAAGTTTTTTTTGAATTGAAATACTACATTTGGGAGGACCCTTTCTTGTTTAGAGTTTGTGTAGATTAGGTTATTCGGCAATGTGTACATAGGAAGAAGATCCTTCAGATTTTGAGGCATTGCCATGAAGGACCAACAAGAGGTCATTAAGCTGCAAATCACATAGCTAGGAAGCTGCTAGACTCTGGATTCTTCTAGCCGATGATCTTTAAGGATGCTAGAGCATTTGTTCAGGTTTATGATGCATGCTAAAGATCAAGTAACATCTCTGGTCGTGATGAGATGCTCTAAACGAGCATTCAAGTTGTTGAGATTTTTTATGTTTAGAGCATCGACTTCATGGGATTCTTTCCTTCTTCCTATGGTATTAAATACATCTTGGTTGTTGTTGTGTACTTTTCTAAGTGGCTAGAAGCACAAGCTTTTCCCACTGATGATGCTAGGGTAGTTACGAGGTTCCTTAAAAGACTATTTGCTAGGTTTAGGACACCTAGGGCTCTTATTAGTGACAGGGGGACACATTTTTGTAATGCCCAGTTAGAAAAGGTGCTTAAATGCTATGGTGTATCACACAGGTTTTCTACACCCTATCACCCACAAACCAATGGGCAAGTGGAGGTTACTAATAGGGGTTTGAAATGGATTTTAGAGAAATCTGTAGGAATGAGTAGGAAGGATTGGGCGGAGAAGCTAGATGATGCTTTGTGGGCATTTAGGACGGCCTATCATACTTCAACTAGTTTTACACCATATAGGCTAGTTTATGGGAAAGTGTGGCATTTGCTTGTTGAACTTGAGCATAAAGCATTGTGGGCTTTTAAAACTTGCGATTTTAATGTTGATGCAGGTAAACATAGACAGTGGCAGCCTAATGAGTTGGATGAGTGGCGCAATCAAGCATGTGAAAACTCCTTAATCTACAAGGAGCATACCAAGAAGTGGCATGACAAGAGGCTAAGGAGCACCAAAGAGTTCCAAGTTGGGGATAGTGTGTTTTTGTATAACTTACGACTCCGACTCTTTCCTAGGAAGCTAAAGAGCCATTGGTCATGACTGTTCACCGTCCAACAAGTTTTTTTGTATGGTACAGTGGAGTTGCACCATCCAGAGAAGGGAAACTTCAAGGTCAATGGGCATAGGTTGAAGCATTATTATGGTGATTCATTGGAGCTCGAGGAGCGAGTCAACCTTGAATTGCATCAACAAGAGTAGCTCAAGCATTATGAGTCCAGCTAAATGACTCGAGATAAAAAGAAGCGCTTTTGGGAGGCACCCCAACTTTTATTTTATGTTTTTGACATTTTGATCATTGGTTTTGGAACATTTTCTTAGTTTTAGTCTTCATTTTTTTAGTTTTATATGCCATTTGAGTGTTTTGAGATATGTGGAAAGTAACTTGGATGTTTAATTGTTGAAAATTATAGGAAATTGCTCGTGAAAAAGTGCTGGAAATGAATTATGGATTTCAGCACGGTTTGGTTCTAGGCTGTGCTGATCAACATGCCCAGTCCCACAACACGTGTAATTCTCAAAAATCGTGCTGAATTCTTTTCTTTTCTCAACACGGTGTGGATGCCTTTAACATGGCCATGTTGACAGGGTGTGCTGAACTACCCAAACTATGCTGATGCTACGCAGAGTTAGATTAAGGATTTGCCACAGAGGCAGTTGGCCTAGGGGGACAGGATAGAGGCAGCCTTGCAGCAGCCTAGGATGGATGATTTTGACTTCGCTAACTTTCACGAGTATTTTCCACCTCCAGCAGCCGATGATGCACCTCCTTCAATACAACCACCACCACCACCAGCCAAGGCACCACCACTGCCACCAGCCCAGCAGGATGAGTAGGGCAGTATTTCTTCATATTTATGTCTTTTCCTTTTTGTACTTATTATGTTGCTTCCCAACTCCTTTACACATTGCAGACAATGTATCCTTCAAGTGTGGGGTGTGTAAGCCGTTGTCTTGGCTTTTTTTTATGATTTCCATTTGTTGTTTATTGTATTATTGATGATGTATATATTTAGGATACTTAGGATGTCTATTAGCTTTTTGTTTGTCTTTGAAAGATTGATAGTTATGATTATGAGCATGTGATTTTTCCTCATTTTTTATTGCTTTTGGAATCTTATTGAGCAATTTTTAGTTTATCATAACGACTGGGTTAAACGAGTGTTATGATGGGCTACTGATGCAACCTACACCTAAGGTAGTGAACCTATCGATGCGGCCTAGCACTAGTGAGTATCAAGGTCGTATCCCTGGAGATCGGGTGAACTTAAAGTTACTACTGTTTGTTATGTTATCTAATCTGAAATAAAGTTTGAGAAGTTGAAATTACTTAACTAATGATTATGAATGTAAATAAATGAATGAACAGCAACTGACAGTCAAAAGACAACCATAATAAAAGAAGCAAACCCGAAGGGGACCTAAGTGATGGAATTCTAAGGTTGATTTTATAAATTACCAATCTTGCTACCCGTGCCTAAATCCTACATCGAACTCGGCTCCTCTCTCGAGCTCACCAAGCTCCTAAACCTACACTAACCTAATGGAATCTCTTCTTATCAGATTATCACATATTAGAATTAAGCGTGATTTAGATTTATTAAGAGTTGTTAATTCTTAATCAGGCGAGTGAATTAACCTTATCTCTAAGTGTTAACTACTAGTTCTTACTATTTAATTTCCAGTTGTAACAAGCATTTCTCAATGTCAAGAAACAACCCAAAAGACAATTAATTCAACGTCTCAAATTAACTAAATCAAACTTTATTACTAAACAGCAAGAAGATTACAAGAATGGCAAATAAAAATCTAACAGTTAAGCACAATCCATCAACAAAGGTGAATCCCAATGGGTTCGACAGCCCTAGCTACTCATAATGAAAGAAACAATACAAAAGGAAATAAATAACAGAAAAGGAAATGGAACATGTAACCCCTCTTCTCTCGAATCGGAGTGGAAATGTCACAAGTGCCAACTCTGAAACCAGCCTCAAGTATGGATCTCGAATGTCTCGGTCAATCGTCTAGAACCTTCAATCCTTGCTTGAATCCCCCAAATCAATCCTTTGAACTGACGTTAATCTTCCAAAATGTCAATAACAGAGGTGCAGAAGTGAGGGGTCGCGCGCATAGAGAAGTTCAGAAATCAAAAGTAGAACCCTGTCTCATTTTACGTGCGCCTACTTATAGGCAGAAGTGCCCTAGCCCGTGCCATGGCCCGTGCAAATATGCACAGCCCGTGCAACAGCCCATGCCAATATGCACGGCCTGTGCAGGGAGGCCGTGCAAATGTGCATGGCCATGCAATTGCCCGTGTAAAGGCCTCGAATTGCGCGCTAATCAAGGAATCGACTCTGGCAAACATCTAATATGCGTAAATCATCCATATAGTTTGGTTTCTACTCGGAAATCAATCAATTTTCCATCAATGAGTCTGAAAACCTAAAGAACTCAGAAACATACCAAAGTGCGATCAAACAGGAATAAATATGACTCAAATACACGAATAAACGATTAATAAACAATCAATAAATATGCATAGAATCATCTACATCAAACTACCCCACACTTAAGCGTTTGCTTGTCCTCAAGCAATCAATAACTCACTCCTCAAACAGATACCAAATAACTCAATCAAATACTTTGCAGGAGGTTAGCTCAAAACAAGTCTCAAAACTCCATGACGAATTTCCTTAAAATCTCCAAATCACTAAATCCTTGAGACAGAGAACAAAGTTAATAAAGATGCTAAAATTAAAATGATAAACCATCCAAACTGAGAATTCAAGAACCATGCCTTACAAGATGTCACTCAAAAACACAAGTGTATATAGGTGAAAGAATATCGTCAAGCTCTCAACGCAAAAGTACAGAAAATGGTGCTTACCATAAGCTTGCTTATAGATCCGATCTCCACTATTGTGAAATAGTCAATAAATATGATCAAGGGTCTTGAGCCAAGTTGTAATGGGGTTAAGGTAGGGCACGGAGAAATATGGAAAGTGAGCTGAAAGTTGCTGGAAAATTATGCAGGTAATGCAAGAATATAGCCGAGGATCAGATGCTATACCAAAATTGAACACTAAGTTGCTCTAAATATTTAAATATTTATATGCTCGAAATATTTATTTATTATTTTTTTTTTACTCCTGCAACAACAGATAATGCAGGATGAAGTAATACAATGCTCAATCAAAGTAGTAAAATGATATGTACCATTTGGATTGAAGGGAGCATCTACGAAAAATCTAGTAACTTAGTGAGTATATGCAAATCGATACAAAATGAAATGCAGCATAAACGTACGTAATTCTAGCAATAATGGTAGAAAAAATGGTCGAATGAATAGAAGTGATAAAATGAGTGTCAAAGGTAAATTACAATGAAAGAAAAAAGGCTAAGGCTCAAAATGGGTTCACTAAGGAAAAACAGGGTTAGGCTTTTAGCCAAATTGTGTAATTCCTAAATGCCCAAATCATCTCATGACTATAAAAAATTCATGTAATCTCAAAAGTCATCACAAAGCAAGTTCTAGAAGCAAAAATTCTGCACAATGCTCACTAATCATAAACAGAAAGAGCATAAAAGCCTCATCATTTCAGTGGGATAAAAATTGCATGAATTCTCAAACTAAAGTTTAAACAATCAAACAATCTAATAAACATCAATATTAACAGTGTTCTATATCCGAGATAAAGTAAAATGAAAAAATTAAGAAAAAACACCAGTTTTACCTAGCTTGATTGAAATTAAGAGATTCGTTTATTGCCTTCTTTCAACAAGATTCGATAAAAAGCTATATGGGTATCCATTCAAAAGAGAAAAATTATTAACTACTTGATTAAAACAAAACTCAAGATAAGGACAGTAAGAATGAATGGACTTAATCAATAAGAGAAATGAAAGCAAGATAAACATAGCAGAAACAAAATTGGTACCTGCACAAAAATAAGGTACCTACCCCACACTTGAGAAAAACATTATCCTCAGTGTGAACAAGGTAGGCAATCCAAAAAGAAATTAAATACGCACAAAGAAGCAAATTATGGGAGTCCACAAAAAAAGAACTAGAAAACTAAAAGATAAACAAGACAACAGAAAGAGATAAGAACTAGAAAGTCTACTGGATACTGCCCTTGATGTATGCTTTAACACTCCAAAATATGTTAGTCCTTAAAATTACGTATAAGCATCGAGTAAGCTAACTCTTGCAAAACTCAAGAATAAACACATCCCAAGCAACATCTAGTATTAAAATTAAATCTCCTCAAAATAAAACAAACTAAAAATAAACTGAAGTATCTAACTAAAAGAAATAACTACATAAATAAAAAGATGTCTAAAAATTCAAAAGCATAAATAGATTTGGGAATGCCACCCGAAGGCGCTTCTTTTTGTTCGAGTCGTCTAGCTAGATTCTGTAGCAGCATTCCTGTATCGCGAGCAAATTGAGAAGGTGGGCTTAAAGTAAGTTGGGGCTCGAGGCATATAAGCGCAATGAGAAGGTCTAATGTGTGCGGTAGATGACCAAGGAGGTGCTCTCCGCACCGATTTAGGATGCCCATTCATCCACTCTGAATTCCGGCTAAGTGACCTGTCAAAAACAAACTTGCAACTACGCTTCTCGGGTCTATCATAGCACAAAGTCTCAAATTGATACAGGTTGTTTTCTTCAGATGAATAACACATATTAACAGGGAAAGAAACATGTATAGCATCATCCATTTGTAAATCCTGTGGTTGTTTATTACATGCAGGACCAATTCCATCAATACTACAAATGGCATGAACATGGTCGATGGAAGAACTATCAAATGGGGGTAAACTAAAAGTAACACAGTCATCTCCTACATTAAGTTCTAACTTCCCCTCAAATACGTCTATTTTAGCTCTAGCTGTGGCAAGGAAAGGTCTCCCCAAAATCAATGGTACACCATGCTCATTATCCATATCCATAACCATAAAGTCCATAGGAAATATGAACTTATCTACCTTGACTAGCACATTCTCCATAATTCCCCTAGGAAGCTTAATAGAACAGTCAGCTAATTGAATGCACATCCTAGTGGATTTTGCCTCCCCCAAACCTAGCTTATTGAACAAATTAGTGGGCATGACATTTATGCTAGCCCCCAAATCAGCTAATGCATCATTAACACACAAATTACCTAAAGTGCAAGGAATAGTGAAACTCCCTAGATCGTGACGTTTCTCTGGCAACTTGCTCTGAAACACCGCTGAGCACTCCTCATTAAGCTGAACATAGGCTGCCTCCTCCAACTTCCTTTTTCTGCTAAGTATGTCCTTTAAGAACTTGGCATACTTCGGCATCTGCTCCAATGCATCAATAAAAGGCAAGTTAATATGCGGTTGTCTAAAAATATCTAAAAACTTACTGAACTGCTCTTTCGCCTCTGCTTGTTTGACTCTAGTAGGATAAGGAATCTTAGGTTGATATTCCCTTACTAGAATTGATTTCACCTTTTGTCCCTCAGGTTCCCTAACCTTACTGCTCGCCTCAACCTGCACATCAATAGTGGAGTCGTAAAAAATAGGCTTAGAAGGAGCTGAAACTAACTTACACGAACGCAAAGTGATGGCCTTCACGTGCTCCCTCGAGTTAGACTCAATGGTGCTAGGGAGTGCTCCTTGCTGCCTCTCCGACAACATCTTAGAGATTTGGCCAATCTCGGTCTCCAAGTTCTGAATCGAGGCCTGCTGGTTCCTAAGTGCACTATCAGTTTGCTGGAACCTCATCTCCATAGATGTTACTCCTTTGTTCTTTATTATATTAACCTAAAATGAGTGATGAATAATTTCTAAACTAACTAATAGCTACAAGCTAAGTTCTAAGGGAGATGCAAGAGTAATTGATAAATAAAATAACCAAGACAAGAAAGCAAACCCAAAGGGAACCTAAACTAGTTGGCAATCAAACAAATGATAAAGGATTGGTGAGTCTAATTATGCTACCCGTGGACGAATTCTTAACCGAATTCGGATTCTCTCTCGAGATAACCGAATTCCTAAATCTAATAACCTAAAGTTGGAATCTCTTCCTAACGATTGATTCTTAAATTAGCATTAAGCTTTAATCCGCCTCTATTAAGCTTTGTTAATTCTTAATCCGGCTAGTTAATTATCCTTATCTCTAAGCGATTATTAACTAGTTCTTGCTATTCAAAATTCCAATTGCCAAATGGAATTCTCAATCACACAAGCAATCTAAAAACACAATTCACAACGTCTCATGAATAATGCATTGTTTTATTAATACTGAAAGCAAGAAGAATACAAAACTAACCCAAACAATCCAACAATATAATACTAAGCCAACATAGTAAAGAAATCCCAATGGATTTAATCAATCTAGCTAATCATGTTCATTATCAAAATACACAAGAATTCAATTACAATAATGAGTAAAGGTAGAGAAAAATCGATTACGCCCTTGGATGACAGTAAACAACCCCAATTCCTCTTGCTCGAATTGAATCGATTCTTGTTCCTCTTGCTCGATTTGAAAACCAATCAACGAACCTCGCCCAATCTTCAATCTTTGAAGGGAATCCGATTGAAACCTTGATCCAAGTCTCCTTTTCCCTTGGTTCCACCTCAGAAAACCATTAAAGAGAGAAATATTAGGATTTGGGACGTTCTCCCCGCTCTCCTTTCTCTTTCCTCTCTTCTTTCTTTTAATTAATTCCCCCTGTCGCCTCCAACATGGCCGTGTTGATGCCCGTGTTCCCAACACGGGCTAGTGTTTATGCTCTTGTTACTCTCTGTGGCCGTGCTCCCTAAAAACTTCTTTTTCTTTGATGTTTGATGCAACCAACACGGCCAGTGTTGAAACCAACATGGCCCTGTTCAGCTTCCTCATGCTCATACTTAGCTTGTTTCGGCAGCTTCGACGTCCAATTATGCTCCAATTCTTCCCTTTATCATTCTTTGACTTCTTTTGGACCTAATGCACACAAACAGACGCATAGGGTGAGTGTTGGGACCAATTCACATCCAAATATCCATAAAATCATTCTTAAAAACTTCATTTAGATGTGTGTATTTTACGCACATCAAATAACCCCACACTTAGCTCATTGCTTGTCCTCAAGCAATCAAAAGTAAAATAAGGAAAATAAACCACAAAAGAACAACACTTAAACTGATAGACAAGCTAGAGAGCTCCTGTACATATCCTTAACAAGCGTAAGTCAAACGAAAAGAAACGAAGCAATCAATTCAAGTATCACAACCAAAATGCCAATAATTCACAAAATACTGTCTCAACAAAATTATTCAAAACCAACTTCTCCCCAGATTCACTCTAAATCACTCAAAGTGTTTAAAGGGTAGTGTGTAATCGCTTAATGCATCAACTACTACCTTACTTACTATATGCTTACTCTTAAATCCTACTCATACCACTTATGGAGAGTCAATAGCCATGTCAAGAGGTCTTTATAAGGGTTGTAATGGGGATTAGGTAGGGGTAGGTAAATTTGGTAAGAGTTGAACCTATGGTGTTCTGCAATGAAATACATGACCTGCACACAAGCCACAATGATCACAATGGGTAAGCAATGGACAGTAGTCCAAGGTGGGAAATAGGAATCAAGTCAAAATGTTTAGCTCACTTACTTTCTTTCTTTTCATCACCTTTCCCTCTTATTCTTCTATTTATTTTTTTTCTTTTTTTTCATAAGGGAAGAACATTCTTATAATAGAGTGAATTTCTTTTGGATTGAAGAAAGCTACTATAAAATTCCACACTATTCTCAAGACAAAAATTCCCAATAAAAACAACTTGTGTGCAGAATCATAACCCAAAGCAGAATAAAACTAAGTGGCAATGAAATATGATAAAAAAATGGTGAAAGAGGGGGTTATCTACAGAATCAATAAACGAATGACGGCTATTTGGCTAGAATGAAAAACCTAAGTACCTCTGTCATACCGAAGTGTTAAACTCTCCTTGTGGCCCTCATAAGCATTATCGAGAAAGTGCTAAAAGTAAAGACAGTAATTGGCACTCTCAACAAGAAATAAATACAAGCATATAAAGTGTATGCTTACAATTTAGGCTCAATTTCTCACAAGTGTGCTTTTGAGTAGGTTCCAAACAAAAATCATCAAACCAGAATTAAATAAACCAAAGCAACTTAGTGCAAAACTCAAACTAATTATCTTACATTCTTCCGCAAAACTCAACACTATCGGTTTTACCTGATCACATGGACATAAACAGGATTTCAAAAGCAAGTCAACAGTAAGAGCATCGAAACAAAGTAAAAAATTTTCAAAATTTTACAAAAAATTGCACAAAGAATAAACAAATAATTGAGATGGGATAAATATCACCTACCCCACACTTGAAGGACACACTGTCCTCAGTGTACAAAATATAAGAAATGAAAAAGGAAAAAGAAACTAATATTGTCCTGACTATGGCTCCGGAGTGAAAAGAGGTGCATCATCAGGGATATCAAGGCGTTGGCTAGTCTGTGGTAGAGGAGTGGCTGCAAATAAGAAAATAAAGAATTAAAATTGAAACTGAAACATAAATTAAATAAAATATGAAAACTAAAACTAATAAAATATTTCAAAACAAAAGGTTAAAATATTAGAGATTAAAAATAAAAATTGGGGTGCCTCCCAAAAGTGCTTCTTTTTTATGTGATGAGTCTTCTTAGCTGGACTCATGGTGAAAAGCAAACGGGCGTGATCGACGACCATCCATCCTTCTTCCAAGCAAATGGCTTCAAGTATCCGCTTAGAGGGATAATCGTCAATCTCCTCTTCCCGACTATCAAGCAAGCTGCCAGTATGATGGGCAAAACTCGCTCCTCGTATAATTGCACGTAGTCGTGATGCTCTAGGGGCTCTTCCAATTTGAAAGCTGAAGTTTCACTAATTGGAAGGATCGACGGTTAGGCAATTTCTTCAGGAACGTTGATGGTTTTCTCTAGTCCTTGGCTTGGTTCACTTGCTAGAAGAAACTCGAGCTCCTCCAAGACTTCTTCATTGGATAACTCGTGCTCATCTTCCATCATCGAAGGGACTTGTGGAAAATCCACCAAAGATTCCTCTAACTGCAACTCAGCATCATCAACTGTACATTCTTGCTAATAGTCTTTCAGAGGAATCATGTTCGCCTCTTCCTTTTCTGGTTCTATCTCTATGTTCAAAGAGTCGTCCTGCACAAAAGCATCATCGTCAAACATAATAGATAACCCAGAAAAATTCTCACCTGAACGCAAAGTGACGACGCTCAAGTGTTCCTCGGATTCAGTAGCATTTGATGGAGTTCCCAATTGCTCTTCAGCTAGTAACTTGAAGATTAAGCGTACTTGATGCTCTATGTTCTTAATCGAGGCTTGTTGATCTTCAAGTATCCTCTCTGTTTGTTGGAATCTATCCTCAAGACTTGCAATAAACCTTATCATCAGCTCATCTGACACTAACTCTTCACCTTGAGTTGATGGTGCAAGACTAGGCTGCTGAAATTGTGGTGGTTCTTGCCCATCTAAGCTCCATCAAAAGGGTGAATGAATGCTCAAATCTTGATTGTAGGTGCTTCCATACGAGTCATTTGGCCAACTTCCCGTATAATTCACCTGTTCATAGTTATAAGAACAATAAGCAACATCACTATATAATGGACAAACATTACTCAAATGTAAGCCACAATAAAATTCACAAAAAACTTGAGACGAAAGGATAGGAGTGGAGAGTTGATTGGTAGTCCTGCAAAATGATTCCACTCGAGCTTCTAAAGATGCATGGGTATCCCAATTTTTAGCACACTCTTGGTTTCTGGTCCCATTTTCCAACGTGTCATACAAAGAGTTTAGCATTGAACCTCCTTATCATCCATTATTTGAATCATAAACTTAACTAAATAAATATGTACAAATAAAATAGAAATAAATATAAATAAAATATTAAAAAATGGCTAAATTAACAAATAGCAAATTTCACTATAGTTTTCAAACATTCCCCAGCAACGGCTCCAAAAACTTGATGTGTGCTACTCGTGTTAGCTACAATCTAAGGCAGTGTACCTATCGATGCAGTCTAGCACTAATAACGAGTATCAAGGTCGTATTCCTCGAGAAAGTGAAAGCCCAGAGTTACTCCTTTGTTCTTTGTTATATTAACCTAAAATGAGTGATGAATAATTTCTAAACTAACTAATAGCTACAAGCTAAGTTCTAAGGGAGATGCAGGAGTAATTGATAAATAAAAGAACCAAGACAAGAAAGCAAACCCAAAGGGAACCTAAACTAGTTGGCAATCAAACAAATGATAAAGGATTGGTGAGTTTAATTATGCTATCCATGGATGAATTATTAACCGAATTCGGTTTCTCTCTCGAGATAACCAAATTCCTAAATCTAATAACCTAAAGTTGGAATCTCTTCCTAATGATTGATTCTTAAATTAGCATTAAGCTTTAATCCGCCTCTATTAAGCTTTGTTAATTGATGTGTGTAAAATACACACATCTAAATGAGGTTTTTAAGATTGATTTTATGGATATTTGGATGTGAATTGGTCCCAACATTCACCCTATGCGTCTGTTTATGTGCATTAGGTCTAAAAAAAGTCAAAGAATGATAAAGGAAAGAATTGGAGCATAATTGGACATCGAAACTGCCGAAATAAGCTAAGTATGCGCATGAGGAAGTTGAACATGGCTGTGTTGGTTTCAACACTGGCCATGTTCCCAACACGGCCGTGTTGGGTGCATCAAACATCAAAGAAAAAGAAGTTTTTAGGGAGCACGGCCACAAAGAGTAACACGATCATAAACACCAGCCCGTGTTGGGAACACGGGCATCAACACGGCCGTGTTGGTGGCGACATGGGGAATTAATTAAAAGAAAGAAGAGAGGAAAGAAAGAAAAAGAGCGGGGGAGAACGTCCCATACCCTAATATTTCTCTCTTTAAGGGTTTTCTGAGCTGAAACCAAGGGAAAAGGAGACTTGGATCAAGGTTTCAATCGGATTCCCTTCAAAGATTGAAGATTAGGCGAGGTTCGTTGATTGGTTTTCAAATCGAGCAAGAGGAACAAGAATCGATTCAATTCGAGCAAGAGGAATTAGGGCTATTTACTCTCATCTAAAGGTGTAATCGGGTTCTCTACCTTTACTCATTGTTGTAATTGAATTCTTGTGGATTTTGAGAATGAACATGATTAGCTAGATTGATTAAATCCATTGGGATTTCTTTACTATGTTGGCTTGATATTATATTGTTGGATTGTTTGGGTTAGTTTTATATTCTTTTTGCTTTCAGTATTAATAAGATAATGCATTATTCATGAGACGTTGTGAATTGTGTATTTAGATTGCTTTGTGTGATTGAGAAGTCCATTTGGCAATTGGACTTTTGAATAGCAAGAACTAGTTAATAATCGCTTAGAGATAAGGATAATTAACTAGTCGGATTAAGAATTAACAAAGCTTAATAGAGGCGGATTAAAGCTTAATGCTAATTTAAGAATCAATCGTTAGGAAGAGATCCCAACTTTAGGTTATTGGATTTAGGAATTCGGTTATCGAGAGAGAGAAACCGAATTCGGTTAAGAATTCATCCACGGGTAGCATAATTAGACTCACTAATCCTTTATCTTTTGTTTGATTGCCAACTAGTTTAGGTTCCCTTTGGGTTTGCTTTCTTGTCTTGGTTATTTTATTTATCAATTACTCTTGCATCTCCCTTAGAACTTAGCTTGTAGCTATTAGTTAGTTTAGAAATTATTCATCATTCATTTTAGGCTAATATAACAAAGAACAACGGAGTAACTCTGGGCTTTCACTTTTCCGAGGAATACGACCTTGATACTCGCCATTAGTGCTAGACTGCATCGATAGGTACACTGCCTTAGATTGTAGCTGCATAGATAGCAACCATCAAGTTTTTGGCGCCGTTGACGGGGAATGTTTGAAAACTAGAGTGAAATTTGCTATTTGTTAATTTAGCCATTTTTTTTAATTTTTATTTATATTTATTTCTGTTTTGTTTATTAATATTTATTTAGTTAAGTTTATGATTTAGATAGTGGATGATAAGGAGGTTCAATGCTAAACTCTTTGTACAACACGTTGGAAAATGGGATCAGGAACCAAGAAACCTAAATGGATGTCTTTTGAGCTTCCCTATGTTTTTCCCTTTAATTCCCCTTAAAACTTATTAAAAGTGGTTGTTTTTACATTGATGTCACTCATTTTGTAACTCCCAAATGACAACTAATTATGTGCATCCAGTTTGTAACTCCAAATTATGACTAATTATGTGCATCCATTTTGTAACTCTAAAAGACAACTAATCACACTATAACTTAAGAAAAACCTAATAAAAATGAAAATAAAAAGGCTTCAAATGAATCTTGTTGGACCTATGAGTTCAGCCCAAACTTATTGCACTAAATTGATGATTTTGGATCCTTTTTGCAATCCTAAATCTTAGGCTGAGCCTTGTTGTGTTTGAACACTCCAAATGTCTTTAATTAAGCCCAACAAAGCTTATTGCATCCTTTTGGACTCGGATCTTGTCATTGGACCTCCTTGAAAGCTTAAAGGATCATTTGTAATTCTTGTCTTTATTGCATCGTTCCCTCTCTCCTCGTAAGGATTCGTCCTTGAATCAGCCTCATTGTCAACTTCATCACCTACATCAAATAAAAAAAGATCAGCAACATTAAAAGAAGCACTCACATTGCCATACTCACTTGGTAAATCTATCTTGTAGGCATTGTCATTAATTCTTTTAAGGACTTGGAATGGCCCATCCCCTATTGGCATTAATTTAGACTTCCTTTGGCTTGGAAATCTTTCCTTTCTCAAATGTACCCAAACCCAGTCACCCAGCTCAAATACAACTTTCTTTCTCCCCTTGTTGTGTTGCTTTTCATATTGTTGATTTCTTTTCTCTATTTGAGCATGCACCTTCTCATGTAAGCTTTTAATAAATTCAGCTTTTTGCTTGCCTTCAAAATTAGCCTTATCAATGGGTAAAGGCAGTAAATCCATTGGAGTTAATGGATTGAACCCATATACAATCTCAAAAGGTGAACAGTTTGTTGTACCATGAATACTCCTATTGTATGCAAACTCAACATGTGGCAAACATTCTTCCCAATTCTTCAAATTTCTTTGAATTATTGCCCTCAATAGTTGTGAGAGAGTCCTATTAACCACCTCCGTTTGTCCATCCGTTTGTGGATGACAAGTTGTTGAGAATAGAAGCTTCGTTCCCAACTTGCTCCAAAGTGTCTTCCAAAAGTGGCTAAGGAACTTGACATCTCTATCACTGATAATTATCCTTGGAACCCCATGCAATCTTACAATTTCTTTGAAGAACAACCCCGCAATATGAGTTGCATCATCTATCTTGTGGCATGGAATGAAATGTGTCATTTTGCTAAACCTGTCAACAACAACAAAAATAGAATCTTTCCCTCCCGTTGACCTAGGTAATCCTAGAACAAAAGTCCATAGAAATGTCTACCCAAGGTTCATTAGGTCTGGGAAGTGGAGTATACAACCCATGAGGCATCACTTTAGATTTAGCTTGTTTACAAGTGATGCATCTCTCACATATTTTTTGAACATCTCTTTTCATTTGTGGCCAAAAGAAATGATTTTCTAAGACATCTAAAGTCTTTCTCACACCAAAGTGCCCCATCAAACCCCCACCATGTGCCTCCCTTACAAGCAACTCTCTTAAAGAAGATTGAGGTACGCATAACTTATTTTCTTTAAAAAGAAAACCATCATGTCTATAGAACTTGTCAAACCCCCCTCTCTCACATGCCCCATATACATTAGCAAAATCATGGTCTAAATTATATAATTCCTTAATAAACTTAAAACCCAATAATTTTGCATCAAGTGTAGAAATTAGAGCATACCTTCTAGATAGAGCATCGGCAACAACATTCTCTTTACCTTGTTTCTACTTGATGATGTATGGAAAGGATTCAATAAATTCCACCTATTTTCCATGCCTACGGCTTAGCTTCCCTTGTCCTTTGAGATATTTCAAAGACTCATGGTCGGTGTATATAATGAATTTCTTATACCAAAGATAGTGCTGCCATGTTTCTAAAACTCTTACCAAAGCATAAAACTCTTTGTCATAAGTTGGGTAGTTTAGACTTGCTCCACTTAGCTTCTCACTAAAGAATGCAATTGGTCTTCCTTTTTGCATCAAGACTCCACCAATACCTATTCCACTTGCATCACACTCAACCTCAAAGGTTTTAGCAAAGTCAGGCAAAGCAAGTAAAGATGCTGAACTAAGTTTGTCTTTTAGCAAGTTAAAAGCATCATATTGTTCTTTTCCCCACTTGAAACCCACATTCTTTTTAATGCATTCAGTTAAAGGTGCAGCAATTGTTGAGAAATCCTTAATGAATCTCCTATAAAAGCTAGCAAGACCATGAAAACTCCTAACATCATGCACACTAGTAGGTTTTGTCCACTCTCTAATTACTTTTACTTTTTCTTGATCAACATGAATTCCCTTGTCATTAACAATATATCCAAGAAAAGTAATTTCATTAGTGCAAAAAGTACATTTCTTAAGATTAGCATATAATGTCTCTTGCCTTAACACATCAAAAACCAGCTTTAAGTGTATTACATGCTCATCTAAAGATTTGCTATACACAAGAATATCATCAAAATAAACCACTACAAACTTTCCAATGAAAGCGCGCAAAACATGATTCATCAATCGCATAAAAGTACTTGGAGCATTAGTTAAACCAAACGGCATGACTAACCACTCATATAATCCATGTTTTGTTTTGAAAGCAGTTTTCCATTCATCACCCTCACGCATTCTTATTTAATGATATCCAGATTTTAAATCCACTTTAGAAAACACACAAGCACCATGCAATTCATCCAGCATGTCATCTAGCCTAAGTATAGGATGGCAATACTTTACCGTTATTTTGTTGACAGCATGACAATCAACACACATCCTCCATGAACCATCTTTCTTAGGCACTAAAATTACAGGAACCGCACAAGGACTCATGCTTTCTCTTACGTACCCCTTATCCATAAGCTCACTCACTTGCCTTTGGATTTCTTTTGTCTCCTCAGGGTTGCATCTATATGCTGGCCTATTTGGTATGCTTGCACCCGGAATGAAATCAATTTGATGTTCAATTCCTCGAATTGGTGGTAATACTTTAGGCACATCTTCGGGAAAGAGTTCTTCATATTCTTGCAAAAGCTCAAGAACAACACTAGGCAAATCCTTGTTAAGATCGTTAGAAATCATCAAAACTTCCTTTTACATGAGTACAAGTAAGGGCTGCCTCAAGGTTAGTGTTTTCCTTACATCACTTGGCTTTGCATACACATTCATTTTTCTTTCACTCTCATCTCCCTTGTTTTCTCTCACCTTGTGTTTCCTATTACACTCACTTTTACCACTTACCTCACCTTTTTCTTTTTTCACTATTTCTTGCTCCCTCCCCAGATATTCCCCATATGAAGATTCAAGCTCTTCATATTGTTGTTTAATTCTTACTTGATCATCAAAAATGGACTTGGGAGATAATGGTCCAAGATTGAACTTTTATCCATCAATAGTCAAGGAATATCGATTCTTGAACCCATCATAAATCACACGCCTATCGTATTGCCAAGGTCGTCCCAACAAAACATGTCCAGCATACATGGGAAGCACATCACAAAGCACCTCATCCTTATATCGCCCAATGGAAAAAGAAATTAGCACTTGCTTATTTACCTTCACAACACCACTATCATTCAACCATTGCAACTTGTAAAGCCTTGGGTGTTTGGTAGTTAGTAATTTCAATTTCTTCACAAGCAAAGTACTAGTAACATTAGTACAACTTCCGCTATCAACAATCATGTTACACAACTTATTAGCGATTAAACAATGAATATGAAACAAATTCTTACACTGCTCTCCATGTTCATCGTGTTTACATTGCAAATTAAGTGTGCGTTGTACTACTAACACATCCCCTTTAACATACTCAACATCACTAACATCCTCTAAAGTTGGCATGTCATCATTCTCATCATCATTTTCATTTTCACTTTCAGATTCAACAATTCCATCTCTAACAATCATGGTCCTCTTATTAGGGCAATCACGTGTATAATGACCATGTCCAAGACACTTAAAACACTTCAAGCTTCTAGATTGATTAGCTTGATTCTCAACTTTGTTTTTGCTGCCTATTTCATTTTTATTCTTATTCTTATCCATTTTAGGCTTAGCAAATTTATCATCCTTTTTACTCCAATTCGATTTCCAATTAGAAGAACTAGAACTCGAATTAAGTTTAGAATCAAACTTACTTGCACCTTTTCGCTTGAGTTGCCTTTCAATTTTCATGGCCACATTCACCATATCCTCAAGTTCCACATAATGTTGCAACTCCACAAGATCAGCAATATTCTTGTTTAGACTGTTCAAGAATCTTGGCATGGTGGCCTCTCTATCCTCCTCCATATTTGCTTTAATCATAGCCATTTCTATTTCTTTGTGGTACTCCTCCACACTCATGGTTCCTTACCTTAGAGTTTGCAATCGTTGATGCAAATCTCTATAGTAATAGTTAGGAATGAACCTCTTCCTCATGATGTGTTTCATCTCCATCCATGACCCTACGGGTCTTTCTCCATTTTATCTCCTATCCCTACACAATTGATGCCACCAAACACCAGCGTAATCACAAAACTCAACAGCAGCAAGTTTTACCTTTTTCTCCTCCGAATAGTTATGGCATTCGAAGATCATCTCCACCTTTTGCTCCCATTCCAAGTATACATCAGGATCATTCTTTCCTTGAAAGGAAGGAATTTTCATTTTGATGCTACCTAGGTTGCGATCTACACCATCTTGCCTTGATCTTTTATTGTGTCTCCTAGGATGGTCATCTCCACCAAAAGTGGTTGCTTGGTCATCCTCCAAGTCATCTTCGGCATCATAATCCTCTTGTTCAAAGGCTAGTTGCCTTTCTCTTCTAGGCTCATTTTGAATCCTTGTAATAGTTTCACCTTGCCTTCTCACACTTTCAACAATATCATCCATTCGCCTATACATTCTTTCAAACTCCTTTTGCATTGCTTGCAAAGTTTGCTCAATGGATGCTCCAACACTACTTGAAACTTGTTCTTTTGACATTGCGCAAAAAACATGAAAAACAAGTTAGTATAGCCTCACAAAAACACTCGTTCACGTGTTTCTCTCAATTAAAATGTCACACCGCTTGTGTTTCACTCAAATTTTTGGCTTTTCTCGATGCTAGTCTCACCATTATTGCCTTTTACCTCTCTTGCTTTTACTTTAGGTTCTTAGATGAACTAATCACCTAAACAAACCAAATCAGATTATGGCAATTCAATGGAGTGAAAAAAAAAAGTTGGTCTAGATCAAGTTGTTAGGTAAGGCCAAATTTAAAGTAGCTAGACACAAGAAAGCAATAAAATAAAATAACATAATAGGACTTCTATGCCGTCCAAACTTTCTTTTTGTTGGATCTTTTGATTCTTTTTTTTTTATTTTTTTAATGATAATAATACAAGTGAAAAGAAATTATGAACAACACAATTTTTTTATTTTTTAGCAAGAGACAACAAAGTTTTACTTTATGAAAACAAAGGTGTAAACTTTGAAAAGAAAGAGTACTTAGAAGGACAAAAAAATTGAAATAAAAAGAATTCGGCGCAAATAAAGAAAAAGTGAAGAAGATGAGAAACTTCAATAACACACAAAACACAAAGATAAGCAAACCTTAACTTGAAGCAAGCTCTGATACCAAATGATAGGAAATCATCAACTTAGCAACCATACACCCCAATAACTAACGAGCTATGATACATATGGAATGCAAGAAAACACCCTCCAATCAAGATGATTCCAAAACCCAAGGATCTCCTCAAGTGAAGTTAGGGAAAACTAGTTCCAATAATGAAACTAGCACTTGAATTCAACTCCAAACGCCACAAACCAAGTATGATTTGATAAGTTAAGAATCAAACACAAGATTTTGGTTAGAGAACGTGATGGCTGCTACTCGTGTTAGCTATAATCTAAGGCAGTGTACCTATCGATGCAGTCTAGCACTAATGGCGAGTATCAAGGTCGTATTCCTCGGGAAAGCGAAAGCCCAGAGTTACTTCTTTGTTCTTTGTTATATTAACCTAAAATCGATTATGATAATTTCTAAACTAACTATTAACTTCAAGCTAAGTTCTGAGGGAGATGCAGGAGTAATTGATAAATGAAATAATCAAGACAAGAAGACAAACCCAAAGGGAATCTAAACTAGTTGGCAACCGAACAAAAGATAAAGGATCGATGAGTCTAATTATGCTACCCGTGGACGAATTCTTAACCGAATTCGGTTTCTCTCTCGAGATAATCAAATTCCTAAACCTAATAACCTAAAGTTGGAATCTCTTCCTAACGATTGATTCTTAAATTAGCATTAAGCTTTAATCCGCCTCTATTAAGCTTTGTTAATTCTTAATCCGGCTAGTTAATTATCCTTATCTTTAAGCGATTATTAACCAGTTCTTGTTATTCAAAATTCCAATTGCCAAACGGATTTCTCAATCTCATAAAGCAATCTAAACATCACAATTCACAATGTCTCATGAATAATGCATAATCTTATTAATACTGAAAACAAGAAGAATACAAAACCAACTCAAACAATCCAACAATATAATATCAAGCCAACATAGTAAAGAAATCCCAATGGATTAAATCAGTCTAGCTAAACATGTTCATGTTTAAAACAATCTAGGAAATCAATTACAATGAAAGAATAATGAAAATAAAACATGTACACCCTTTTCTCTCTGAATTGGATGAACGACCCAAACTGGATCTACACTTTGATTAATCTCCTAAACTGCCTCTTGAATTGCTTCCACTACGGTTTTGCACTCGGAACCTTGCGATTCCGGGATTCTTACTCCCCGCGAACTCTCTCGCACTCAATACCGTGCGGCAGAACCGAGCCGTGGCTCTATGTCACTCTTTTTCCCTCTCTCCTTTCTAAGAAAAATTCATTTTTCTTATATATTTAACTTCGACGGCCGTGTTCAAGTCTTGGTCGTCTGACGAAGTCCGCCGCGGTACGGAACCGTGGATCTCACCTGGGGTTTCACCACTCCCGTGTTGGCCACCACGCAGGTCAAGGTGGTGGCTACGGAAACCGTGCCCAAAGTGCAAATTTCAAGAATCAAAGCAATGGTTGAGCACGGCCAGAGTCCAGGCCGTGCTCAATGTATGCATTGCGGGCTCTTGTCCGATCTTGATGAATTCTCGTCTGTTTTCGCACGTATTGATCTATAATTGCTTAAACACCGATGATGGTCCTATAAATGTTCCTGAAATGCAAAAGAACACAAAACACGGGTGATCTGGAAATAAAAGCATAATAATTGCTAAGAACATACGCAATAATATGCAAGCAAATATGTGTAAAACTATGCTCATCAAATTACCCTACACTTAAGCTATTGCTTGTCCTCAAGCAATTAACAACTCACCCCATAAAATTACAGTTAGCAATTCCTTTCAGTTTATGCCCCTAGTCCACAACAGAGAGTATTCAACACATCTCAAAGGATACTCAATCATAAATCAAATTACAAATCATTAACAAAGAATGGAAATAATATTAATGCATGAGTAACTTAAATGACAACTCAACACAAACATCATGAACTAATGCCTCACAGGGATCACTCAAGTCGCTCAAAGTGTATATTAGGTGAATAACAAATCCCTCAAAGCAAATGCACAAGACCCGCTCACCATAAGCTTGCTCATAAATCATATCTTCGCTACTGTGAATAAGTAAATACCAAAATCAAAGGGTCTTTACCAAGGTTGAAATGGGGCTAAGGTAAAGGTACGGAGATTTGGATAGAAGTGTGAAAGTGCTAGAATTCGTGCGATAAACAATAGTATATGCTCAAAGGATTAAATGCCTAAGATCACAAAAAGAATCATTCACTAAAATCCCTACTTCATAGAATAACGCTCGCAAATGCTCTAAATCCAATAAAAAGATAAATAATTAAAGAGATTTATTTATTATATATTCTTTTTTTTTCTTCTTCTTCTTCTTTTTCTCTTTTTTTTTTTGTTTTTTTTATAATAATGAACTAGCAGCTTATTAGCGACCGCTGCATACAACTCGAATAAACATAAAGAATAACAAATACAAATTGGATCAAAGGGAGCATTTAAAATATCAAAAAAATTTAATGAATTTACCAACATAGCAACTAGCATTTTAATCCCACATAAAGTTGAATAAATCACAGAAAGAAATTCCAGCATAAGGGTAAAGGAAAGATAAATGTAAAGAATGGTACAATTGAAGTGTATAGGTGTAGATTATGAAGAAAAGGTTAAGGCTAAAAAACTGGCTAACTAATGGAAACATAAGGTGATAGGCTTTTGGTCAAATGTGGTGAATCCTAAATCGCCCAAATCATCTCATGGTATTCACAATATTCATGTAACTTCAACACGCATTACAAAGCAAGTTCTAGAAGCAAAGTTAAGTACAATGCACACTCAAACAAGAAATATAAATAGCATAAGTATAATGAATGCTCAACTGGCTCAAAATCTCACTTTCAGGTGTGGTATTAGGTGCAGTTGGTTCGTAACATCATTAATTGAATCATTACTTAAGAAACACATGCATATGATATTATCAACGTTCTAAGTTAAAATTCGACAATTCGAAAAAATAATTAAATAACACCGGTTTAACCCGGCAGGGTTGATGTGTAAAACACCAAAAATTATTTTCTAAGGACAATGAATAGCAAAGAAAAGTAACTACAATTCTATAAATCAAGTCATCAATCAGCTCAAAAATAGCATACTCAAGTGCATAAAAACACAGTGTCCTAACATCCCCTAAAAATACACAACACCTAGCCATAGCAATTTCAGATATATTAAAAATCCATATGAGAGATTAAGGTTTACCCATAAGCACCCCACACTTGAAGAACACACTGTCCTCAGTGTAAAATGTTATGGATACCCCGCATGGAATGCTCAACTAAGAGAACAAAGGCAATACAATCCAAGTGCATGACATGTATGAAAAATAAAGTAAATAAATGCGGAAAATAAAAAGATCTAGGGGTACCGATCATCCATCGAGGCTGATGTTGTGGAAATTCAGTGCCTCCTCGGTAGAATCTGAAAATAATAAAATAAAGAAATAAAATCAAAACTGAAAATATGAAAACTAAAACTAATAAAATGTTTCAAAACAAAAGGTTAAAATATTAAAGATTAAAGATAAAATTCGGGGTGCCTCCCAAAAGCGCTTCTTTTTGATGTGATGAGTCTTCTTAGCTGGACTCATGGTGAAAAGCAAACGTTGGGGATTGGTGATGTGTGCTACTCGTGTTAGCTACAATCTAAGGCAGTGTACCTATCGATGCAGTCTAGCACTAATGGCGAGTATCAAGGTCGTATTCCTCGGGAAAGCGAAAGCCCAGAGTTACTCTAAGTAGCGAGACTCGAAGGTCCAGCATGGCCTGGACTCTGCCCGTGCTAATCAGCACGGGCTAGACCACGACCATGCTGGGACCATTATATAGGCAAATTCAATTTATTAAGCTAGGGTTTGATTTTCCGACTTGATTTCACATATACAAGCATAAGCCATCGTTTCCCAAACTTTAATACTCAACTTTAGAAGACCATTTCATCTATTGAAGGAAGGATTACATTGGTTTTAACATTAAATTGAAGATCAAGAGGAGATTTGGGGCATTCAAGAGGCAAATTAGGGTTCATCATTCGGAATTGGGAATTTAGGGTTTTTCATCCAACTTAAGAAAGAAGGGTTTACATGCCTTCAATTTACTTTTCTAAATTTGTTCTTTACTTTGTGTTGCTTATTATTATGAGTAACTAAACTTGTCAAACCCATTGGGGTTCCTATGTTGTTGGATTGATTCTAATGCTTATGAGATTTTGATTATCAATGCTTGTCTCTTCTTGCTTTCATTATTAATGAGAAATCACATTATTCATGAGACGTTGTGAGTTATGGTATTTAGATTGCTTTATGTAATTGAGAAATTCATTTAGTAATTGGAAATTTGAATAGCAAGAACTGGTTAATGATCACTTAGAGATAAGGGTAATTGACTAGCTGGATTAAGAATTAATAAAGCTTAATAGAGGCGGCTTAAAGCTTAATGCTAATTTAATAATCGATCGTTGGGAAGAGATTCCAACTTTAGGTTTAGGAATTCGGTTATCTCGAGAGGGAAACCGAATTCAGTTAAGAATTTATCCACGGGTAATTGCAATTGGTAATCAATGTAATCTCTATCTTCACTAAAATCTAACTAGCTTAGGTCCCCTTGGGTTTGCTTTTTCCTTTGATTGTTTTACTAAAGCCTTTCAGTCTGTCTGACACTTAGTTAATCGCTTGTTTATATTTAATCATAGAGTAGCAACTTCATTGATTTTATTAGGGTTAGATATCATGAAATGTTGCAGTAGTTCTAGGATCACCCTTACCCGAGAATACGACCTTGATACTCACAATTAGTGCTAGTCTGCATCGATAGGTTCACTACCTTAGATTGTAGCTACACAAATAGCCTATCAAAACACTTCATGTGCATGCTCATCATAGGTAGGACTCCGGCTGTGCTGATCAGCATGACCTAGGGATTCAACCCGTGATGCCCACGGAAACCGTTGTGAACCACTAAAATCCAAGCTTTTCTTCGTCATCTCAAACTGCCAAACTCCCTACCTGCGTTCCACACACGTGCGTACACATTTAGGCTATAATTCAAGTAAAATGTATCAAATAGGGAAGTTTGTCTTCACCAATCACCAAAAATCTGAGTTAAGTTATTAAAACCCTAGATTCATACAATTAGGTTCAGTCACTAAGTAAGTGCTCTAACTACCATCAAACATGCAAACGACTGATAAAAGAAAAAGAAAAACATAAAGCTAAAATAGGAATGCCTCCCAAAGGCGCTTCTTTTTGGTTCTTGAGTCATTTAGTTGGACTCGATATGGATCATCCTTGCAAATACAGAATCATGTCAACCCGCTGCTCAATCTCCAACGAGTTTCCATGATACAATTTGAGCCTATATCCATTGACCTTGAAATCACCCTTCTCAGGATGATGAAGCTCGACTGTGCCATATGGGAAAACTTGCTTGACCACGAATGGCCCCAACCATCGACTCCTGAGCTTCCCTGGAAACAAATGAAGATATGAGTTATATAGCAATACTCTATCTCAAATCTGAAACTCCTTGGAACCTTTGAGCCTCTGATCATGCCACTTCTTTGTCTTAGCCTTGTAAATTGAAGAGTTTTCATATGCTTGTTGACGCTACTCCTTTAATTCACTCAGCTGCCATTGTCTCTCCTTACTTGCAGAATCGACATCAAAATTGAAAGTTTTAAGGGCCCAAAGAGCCCTATGCTCTAATTCAACAGGTAAATGACAAGACTTCCCATGTACAAGCCTATAGGGCGTAAAACCTATGGAAATCCTATATGCAGTCCTAAATGCCCATAATGCATCATCCAGTTTCAAAGCCCAATCCTTCCTACTCATACCTACAGTTCTCTTTAGAATGCGTTTTAAACCCCTATTAGTAACCTCAACTTGCCCACTGGTCTGTGGGTGATAGGGAGTAGAGAACCGTTGTGTCACACCATAGAAATGTGTTTTTCTATCACTAATTAACGCTCTAGGTGTGCCAAACCTAGCAAATAACTTTTTAAGAAACCTACAAACAGTTCTAGCATCATCAGTATGTAAAGCTTGTGCCTCAGGCCACTTAGAGAAATACTCAACAACCACAACAATATACTTATTGCCATAAGAAGAAGGGAATGATCCCATGAAGTCAATACCCTAAATATCAAATATCTCAATAGCCTGCATACTAGTTTGGGGCATTTCATCACGTGCAGAGATGTTACTTGAGCGCTGATAAGCGTCGCAAACCTCAATAAATGTCCTAGCATCCTAGAAGATAGTTGGCTAATAAAAGCCTGCATCCAACACCTTCTTAGCAGTATGGTTTGCTGCTTGATGGCATCCTACGGGTCCCTCATGACAGTGCCTCAAAATCTAGAGACTCTTTTCGCCAAAAACACATCAACAAATGACTTGGTCTGCACATACTCGATATAGGAAGGGGTCTTCTCAAATGTAGTATTTCAAATCAGCAAAGAATTTATTCTTTTGCTAATACGTCATACCCTTTGGTAAGACCCTAGCCACAAGATAGTTAGCACAATCAGAAAACCAAGGAGAATCAGAATATACCTTCAATGAATACAAGTGCTTCCAAGCTCAGATTCTCCAGTTTGGATAAGTGATCTGCTGCCAAATTTTTTGCGCCCTTCTTATCTCTGATCTGAATATCGAACTCTTGCAATAATAAAATCCATTTAATCAATCTCGGCTTAGCATCATGCTTATTAAACAAATACCTCAAAGCTGAATGGTCAGTGAAGATGATGGTCTTTGATAAAATGAGGTATGATCTGAATTTGTCGAAAGCATAAACAACAGCCAACAACTCCTTCTCTGTGGTATTGTAATGCTCATGGGCTCCTGTCAAAGTCTTTCTAGCATAATAAATGGGTTGGAACTTCCTATCAAACTCTATCCAAGTACAGCTCTAACTGCATAATCACTAGCATCGCACATTAGCTCAAAGGGCAGCCTCCAATCAGGCGAAGCCATGATAGGGGCTGTTAATAGCTTCTTCAATAACTCAAAAGAAGATAAACATGCATCATCAAAAATAAAAGGTATATCCTTAACTAGCAATTGAGTAAGAGACCTAGTAATCTCAGAGAAATTTCTAATAAATCTTCTATAGAAACCAGAATGATCTAAGAAACTCCTAACAACCCTAACAGAACTAGGGGGTGGCAGCTTAGATATGGTTTTTACCTTAGCTCTATCAACCTCCATCCCTGCATGTGAAATCTTATGCCCTAGCACAATTCCCTCCCTCATCATAGAATGACACTTCTCCCTATTAAGCACCAAGTTAGCCTCAATACACCTAGCTAACATGCGTTCTAAATTGGCCAAATAGTGAGAAAAGGAATTATCAAAAACAAAGAAGTCATCCATAAATACCTTCATCAACTCCTCAATCATATCATCAAAAATGGCCATCATACACCACTGAAACGTAGCTAGTGCACTGCATAAACCAAAAGGCATCCATCTATAAGCAAAAGTCCCATAGGGGCAGGTGAAAGTCGTCTTCTCTTGGTCTTCAAATGCAATTAGAATATGAAAATAACCTGAAAAGCCATTAAGAAAACAATGAAACATATTTCTTGTCAATCTCTCTAACATCTTATCAATGAAAGAAAAGGGAAGTGGTCGTTCCGAGTTGCATCATTAAGCCTCTTGTAATCAATGTAAACTCGGAAGCCTGTTACCGTCCGTGTGGGTATCAACTCATCCTTTTTATTGTGAACTACTGTCATGCCTCCTTTCTTTGGCACAACCTGCACAGGGCTCACCCAAGAACTATCATAAATAGGATAATTAAACCTGCATCAAGGAGCTTAATTACCTCCTTTTTCGCTACTTCCTTCATGTTCGGGTTAAGCCGCCTCTGTGGCTGAACTATTAGTCTATAACTATCCTCCATCAGAATCTTATGAGAATAGAAGCTAGGGTTAATCCCAGGAATGTCAGCAATCTTATAGGCAAAGGCCTTCTTATACCTCTTAAGAGAGTCTAAAGTCATCTCTCGCTCCTCATGCGTCAAATCTGCTGCACTAATCACAGGCAACTTTTTTGCCTCATCCAAAAATCCATAGCTCGAGTGCTTAGGTAACTCCTTCAATTCTAAGACCGAGGGGTCCTCGAAAGAAGACTTTACCTTTTGCACTCCTGACCTGTTAAGAGAAAGAAATGGGTTAGTAGAATAGCTAGGCTCAGTAGCCAACAAACTAGCGAGGTGCTCCAACACTTGCTCGTTGAAAGCTCCTCCTCATCTCCTTGTAATGCTACCTACAAAGGATCATCAAGAAATATTTCCTGCAAATGAGACTCAACCACATCATCTAGAATATCCATAGAGAACATAGCATCATCATGGTCTAAAGAGTGTCTCATAGTAGTAGCTAAGTCGAAGGTAATAGTCTCATCATCTACCCTAAGCTGAAGCTTTCCATCATAAACATCTATAACATCCCTTTTGAGTGGCAGCTTATTCTAAAGAATAGCTTAACACTCCTCATTCAGAGTCACTAGCCCCAAATCCTCCAGCTTCCTTTTGTTGCACCAGATTTCCTTTAAGAACTTGGTATACTTCGGCATCTGCGAAATAGCCTCAACAAAAGGTAGGTTAATACACAATCGTTTAAAAAAGTCATGGAACTTACCAAACTGCTTATCAACCTTCCCCTGTTTAAGTCAAGCAGGTAGGGGACTGGTGGCTAGTACTCTCTCATAGGGCTCTTCTGCCTGTCTTCCACTTTCTCTGCTTCTATCACCTTAGGCTCTGGCTCCTTCCTAGCTGGCTTATCCTGCATGGAAACATCATCATCATCAGCTAATGGTAAAGAACTAGATAACTGCTTACCTTATCACAAGGTGATAGCCTTGCAATGCTCCCTCGGGTTTGACTCTATAGTGCTGGGGAGCGCTCCTTGTTGCCTCTCAAACAACATCTTAGAAATCTGCCCAATCTGACTCTCCAAATTCTGAATGGACGCCTACTAATTTCTAAGAGCATTGTCGGTCTGCTGGAACCTCATCTCAGTAGACGTGACAAACTTCATCATCAGCTCCTCCAACTTAGATTTATTCTACCGGTGGAGGAAGTCAGGATGGTCCAAACCGTCATTGGTGGTGGCTTTGATGCGCTCTAAAAGCTCAAAGTGGACCCGGCGTGTTATTCTCCAATCGAAGTTTGGATGATTTCACCAACCGGGGTTGTATGTATTGTTGTACGGGTTGTTCTGCTGTTTAAGTGCATTACTTATATAGTCTACCTGTTTAAGGTCAGCAGAAACAATAGAAGATGAAGAATTAGAAGGTGAAGCAAACATACCTCCCGCATTACAGTTTACACCGTAGTACGGGCCACCGTAAAACTTGCAGCTTATCTGGGCTGCATTAACCGACATCTAAAGCTGGTCTAATTTCTTGGTCAGAAGTTCCACTTGAGTTGCCAAGGCTACTGTGGAGTCTAACTGGTTGACCACTCCCTACTTGACTAGCCGACTCCTAAAGGATTGCCACTGGTAGTTGTTCATGGCCATCTCCTCTATCAGATTTTGCGCCTGCTCCGGTGTCTTACTGTTCAGGGCCCCATCTGCTGCAACGTCTACCATCTGCCTAGTAGCAAGGTCCAAACCGCTGTAGAAGGTCTGGACCTGCATCCATACTGGTAGTCTATAGTGCGGGCAATATCGGAGCAAGTCTTTGACCTCTCCCAAGCATCGTACATGCTCTCGTCATCGAACTGCACAACAGAAGATATATCATTTCTCAATCTAGAAGTTTTAGTAAGAGGAAAGTACTTATATAAAAAATTTCTCAGCCAATGATCTCCATGTCATAATAGCGTTGGCTGGGAGTGACTGCAGCCATCTTTTCGCTCGGTCCCTCAAAGAAAAAGGAAACAGCCTCAACCGAATGGCATCATCAGTTGTTCTATTTATCTTGAAGGTGTCGTAGATCTCCAAGAAGTTGGTGAAGTGAGTGTTTGGGTCCTTGCTCGGTAGTCCCCCAAATTGTACACTATTTTGGACCATTTGTATGACGTTTGGCTTTATTTTGAAGTTATTGGCCGCCACTGGTGGTTGAAATATACTCATCTGTGTCCCCTCAAGAGAAGGTCTAGCAAACTGGTACATTGTCCTGGTTTCATCCGCAGTTTAGTTATTGTCTCCCATCCCTGCTGGTCTATTAACAAGGGCTTCAATCTCTATCCGCGCCTCCTCTTCTTCTTGCATACGCTTCCTTAAAAGATGGAAGGGTCACTCTAGTTTAGCAAGAGGGTCTATAAGAGTAGGATTAGAGCTCCTAGTTATAAACTACTTGAAATAAAAAGGCAGCAACCAAAGAACACATGAATGAATTAAAATAATAAAGAATAAAAAAGAAATGAAAAGATGATGTGCAGTGTTCTATACATATTTCTATGACCAATTACTCATGTTTTTTGTGTATATTTATCACGTCTTATGCTAGAATCACCCGTATTTTGGTTCCTTTCATGTTTCAAGTGTTCATAGACATTCATGAGCAGTGTTTAAGTGATCTTAAGAGCGACACGTGCAAGAACAGATAGGATTGCATCGAGATTTCATCAAGGCTTATTTTTAGAGGTTGAGCATGGCCTGGACTCTGGCCGTGCTGAACCATCAACACATGACCCTCAAGAGTGTCATTTTGGCACGGTTTCTATGGCTACCACGGTCTCCATCACGGCCCGTGGTGTCTCACCACCGGCGAGGGCACAGCCAGGAAGAAACCCTAAGTAGCGGGACTCAGAGGTCCAGCACGGCTTGGACTCCGCCCGTGCTGATTAGCAAGGGCTAGACCACGGACGTGCTAGGACCATTATATAGGCAAATGCGATTTATTCAGCTAGGGTTCGATTTTCTGACTTGATTTCATATATACAAGCATCAGCCATCTTTTCCCAGACTTCAATACTCGACTTTAGAAGACCATTTCATCTATTAAAGGAAGGATTACATTGATTTTAACATCAAATTGAAGATCAAGAGGAGATTTAAGGCATTGAAGAGGTAAATTAGGGTTCATCATTCAGAATTAGGAATTTAGGGCTTTTCATCCAACTTGAAGAAGAAGGGTATACATGCTTTCAATTTACTTTTCTGAATTTGTTCTTTACTTTATATTTCTTATTAGTATGAGTAACTAAATTTGTTAAACCCATTGGGGTTCCTATGTTGTTGGATTATTCTTAATGCTTATGAGACTTTGATTATCAATGCTTGTCTCTTCTTTCTTTCATTATTAATGAGAAATCACATTATTCATGAGACGTTGTGAGTTGTGGTATTTAGATTACTTTATGAAATTGAGAAATTCATTTAGTAATTGGAAATTTGAATGGCAAAAACTAGTTAATGATCACTTAGAGATAAGGGTAATTGACTAGCCGAGTTAAGAATTAACAAAGCTTAATAGAGGCGGGTTAAAGCTTAATACTAATCTAATAATCGATCGTTAGGAAGAGATTCCAACTTTAGGTTCTTAGGTTTACGAATTCGGTTATCTCGAGAGGGAAACCGAATTCAGTTAAGAATTCGTCCACAGGTAATTGCAATTGGTAATCAATGTAATCTCTATCTTCACTAAAATCCAACTAGCTTAGGTACCCTTGGGTTTGCTTTTTCCTTTGATTGTTTTACTATATCCTTTCAGTCTGTCTGACACTTAGTTAATCACTTGTTTACATTTAATCATAGAGTAGCAACTTCATTGATTTTGTTAGGGTTAGATATCATAAGACGATGTAGTAGTTCTAGGATCACCCTTACCCGAGAATACGACCTTGATACTCACTGTTAGTGCTAGTCTGCATCGATAGGTTCACTACTTTAGATTGTAGCTACACAAAATAGCATATCAAAAGACATAAAATAAAAATGGCTAGATTAACGCAAACACAAATTCACTGTAGCTCACACAAAAGTTTCCCCAGCAACAGCGCCAAAAATTTGATAGGCTATTTCTGTAGCTACAATATAAGGCAGTGAACCTATCGATGTAGACTAACACTAACAATGAGTATCAAGGTCGTATTCTCGGAAAAGGGTAATCCTAGAACTACAACAGCGTCTTATGATATCTAACCCTAATAAAATTGATGAAGTTGCTATTCTATGATTAAATGTAAGCAAGTGATTAACTAAGTGTCAAACATTCTAAAAGGATTTCGTAAAACAATCAAAGGAAAAAAAAACAAACCCAAGGGGACCTAAGCTAGTTGGATTTTAGTGAAGGTAGAAATTATATTGATTACCAATTGCAATTACCCGTGGATGAATTCTTAACTGAATTCGGTCCCTCTCGAGATAACCGAATTCCCAAACCTAAGAACCTAAAGTTGGAATCTTTTCCTAACAATCGATTATTAAGTTAGCATTAAGCTTTTATCTGCCTCTATTAAGCTTTGTTAATTCTTAATCCGGCTAGTCAACTACCCTTATCTCTAACTAATCATTAACCAGTTCTTACTATTCAAATTTCCAATTACCAAATGAACTTCTCATTTACATAAAAAAATCTAAACACCACAACTCACAACGTCTCATGAATAATGTGATTTCTTATTAATAATGAAAGCAAGAAAAAATAAGCATTGATAATCAAAGTCTCATAAACATTAAAACCAATCCAATAACATAGGAACCCTAATGGGTTCAACAATTCTAGCTACTCATGCTAATAAGCAACACAAAGTAAAGAACAAATACATAAAACAGTTTGAAAGCATGTACACCCTTCTTCTTCAAGTCGGATGAAAAGCCTAAATTCTCAAATCTAAATGATGAACCCTAAATTGCCTCTTGAATGCCTCTAAATTCACTCTTGATCTTCAATTTGATGTTTAAACCAATGTAATCCTTCCTTCAATAGGCAAAATAGTCTCCTAAAGTCGAATATTGAAGTTTGGAAAAGGATGGCTCGTGCATGTATGTGTGAAATCAAGTCAGAAAATCGAACCCTAGCAAAATAATTCACATTTGCCTATATAAATGTCTCAGCACGGCCGTGGTCAAGCCCGTGCTGATCAGCACGGGCGGAGTCCAGGCCGTGCTGGACCTCTGAGTCCCGCAAATTAGGGCTTCTTCCTAGCTATGCCCTCGCCGGTGCTAAGACACCACGGGCCATAATGGAGGCTGTGGAGGCTAGAGAAACCATGCTAAAATGGCACTCTTGAGGGTCAAGTGTTGATGGTTCAGCACGGCTAGAGTCCAGGCCGTGCTCAACCTTGAAATGGTAGCCCTTGCTCAATTTTGATGGATTATGGTCCGTATTTGCACGTATTTCCCTCGACTTCTGATACTGTCCATCGATAATCACCTAAAATATGAAAGGAACCAAAACACAAGTGATTTTGGCATAAAACAAGATAACTATGCACAAAGATGGAAGTAATAGGGCATATAAATAGGTATAAAACGATGCACATCATAAATGCATTACATGTCATACATAACATGCATATCACGCACCCTTATTACTTTTTGCTTAATGTAATATTTGTACACTTGTATATGTACCACTAATTTGTAACACGAAAATGATAAATGATGTGTGCTAAGTCAAGCAAGACTATGACCTAAGGCAGTGTACCTATCAGTGGAGTATAGCTAACGGCGAGTACCAAGTGTCGTATTCCCCAAAGAACGTGTGAACCTAAATCTACTCAATCTTCTCTGTTATCTAATCACAGAAAATAAATGATGTTAATGAATAATTCCTAAATTAACTAATAGCTACTCTAATTATTGTCGAACTACGTATACTAGGGAATGATTAATTCAAGTAAAGGAATAACCCCTTGGGAATTCTTGTCTCTAAGGAATGGAAACTAAGGGTGGAATTGATTGATTGAATCTAATTTCCGTGGGAAAATCTCTACACAATTAATGTCTTTCTCAAGGACACTAACATCTTAACTTAGATTAATTAGGTTGAAATCTCTTCCTAACTCTAATTACCCAAATTAGCATTATGTACCATTTAACACTATTGAGAGTTGTTAATTCTCAATCCGGTAGAACGAACACCCTATCTCTAGGCGAATTCAATTCTAGGTTGCAAAGGACATTCCAAGCCTAAACGTCTTTCTCAAGATCATTCAAATTTCAAAAAGCATTCAACAAGATATGAAGAATAAATCAATAAATACTTCCATTGCAAACCAATATTGACAATCAATACATTCAATTCAAAATTGAAGTACAAAAATCCCTAGATAAAGAACCCCAATGGGTTAATAAGTTTAGCAAATCATGTTCATAATCACAACCAATAAGAATTCAATTACAAAAAATGAGTAAAGGTAGAGGAACCCGAATACACCCTTGGATGAGAGTAAATAGCTCCAATTCCTCGTGCCCAATTTCAGATTGATTCTTGTTCCTCTTACTTCGATTGAAACCAATCGACAATCCTCGCCAATCTTTGATCTTCAAAGAGAATCCAAGTGAAACCTTGATCCAAGCATCCTTTTCTCTTAGTTTCAACTTAGAAAACCCTTAGACAGAGAAAAAGATGAGTTTTGGACGTCCTAACCCTAGCTGCCCCCCTTTTTCTCTTTTCTTTCTTTTTAAATGAATTTGACCAGTTGCCATGAACATGGCCGTGTTGATGCTCGTGTTCCCAACACGTTTGGGTGTTGATGCCCGTGTTACTCTCTGTGGTCGTGCTCCCTAAAAACCTTTTTTCCTTTGATGTTTGTTGCATCCAACACGGCCGTGTTGGTGGCTGTGTTGGGAACACGGCCAGTGTTGAATCCAACACGGCCGTGTTAACCTTCCTCATGGGCATACTTAGCTTGTTTCGGCAACTTTGATGTCCAATTATGCTCAAATTCTTCCCTTTATCACACTTTGACTTCTTTTGGACCTAATGCACATAACTAGACACATAGGGTGAGTGTTGGGACCAATTCACATCCAAATATACATAAAATCAATCTTAGAAACCCCATTTAGATGTATGTATTTTACGCACATCAATAAAAATGCTCAATGAATAAGAATCTAACTGCAACAAGTATTGATCTATACTCAATTTACTTTCCGATGCGGAAGCTCATAAGTTTACAACCCGAAGCAAAAATTACAACTTTATTGATTCTTGAAGCGAAAATAACCAAAAGCCAAAGAGAAGTTTGTACAAATGTAGATCATCGAGCGTGATTTCCAAATCAACGGGTGTGGTTCCCAAATCATCGGGCGTGATTTCCAGAACATCGGGTGTGCTGCCTAAATCATCAGGCATGGTGTCCTCATCAAGGGTGTGGTCCCTAAATTGAACGAGCGTGATCCCTAAAATGGAGGAAGATAGAAAATCTGCATCAAATTGGGTTTAGAAAAAAGAAACCACAAAGCTAGAGGGAATTCTCTACATATATTTATCTTGAGAGGAGGTCTTCAAGATATAACGGGTGAAGTCCCTAATTTAGACTAGATAGAAAATCTGCACTAGAAACTAAGAGGCATTCTCCATACACAGCTTACTCAGAGGGAGGTCTTCGAGATATTACAGGCTTATGAAGCAAAGCTTGTACAACTCATATATTCTTTTATCTATATCGTGAAGTTTATGATTTATCTCAATTTAATTAATCACATGTGTGCTTATAAATTTTGACAAATCGAGGGCAACTGTCAACACCTATTTTCTAGATCAAAATATCGAGGGAATTATAGAAAATCTGAGGATAAAAGTTATTACCTTTCTTGAGTTTCGAGAGGTTAAGGACAAGTGAATCTTAGTTAGGGTTTAGAATAATTGAACAAAATTGCTTTCTTAGAATCAATTTGGACCCAATTGGCGGAAAAATTAATTTTGAGGGGTGAAACTATAGTTTATACAAGTTCAAAGACTAAAACGTAAAGATCTTCATAACTTTTTAACCCCCCTAAGCCAATCAACTCTCCATACAGCCAAATCAGTTGTAAACAGAGCCGATCGGCATAGCATAGAGCCAAATCGGCTCTACACAACCTCAATTAGCTTATTTTCTAATGGTTGCTTTTGGCGGATTGCTTACTACTAGGTTGGATTGGATGTCAACCTGTGGAGGCACCATTTGTTACTATTTGACATGTATTTTGATCTAAAATGCTAAAATTGTTAAAAAAGAAGCTTCTAGAAGGTATTTAGTGATATGATACGCTAATTTGTGTTAGCTACAATCTAAGGCAGTGTACCTATCGATGCAGTGTAGCACTAATGTCGTATTCCTCCGGAAAGCGAAAGCCCAGAGTTACTTTTTTGTTCTTTGTTATATTAATCTAAAACGGATGATGAATAAATTCTAAACTAACTATTAACTACGAGCTAAGTTCTAAGGGAGATGCATGAGTAATTGATAAATGAAATAATCAAGATAAGAAGACAAACCCAAAGAGAATCTAAACTAATTGGCAACCAAACAAAAGATAAAGGATCGGTGAGTCTAATTATGCTACCCGTGGACGAATTCTTAACCGAATTCGGTTTCTCTCTCGAGATAACTGAATTCCTAAACCTAATAACCTAAAGTTGGAATCTCTTCCTAACGATTGATTCTTAAATTAGCATTAAGCTTTAATCTGCCTCTATTAAGCTTTGTTAATTCTTAATCCGGCTAGTTAATTATCCTTATCTCTAAGCGATTATTAACCAGTTCTTACTATTCAAAATTCCAATTACCAAATGGACTTCTCAATCACACAAAGCAATCTAAACACACAATTCACAACATCTCATGAATAATGATATCTTATTAATACTCAAAGCAAGAAGAATACAAAACCAACTCAAACAATCCAACAATATAATATCAAACCAACATAGTAAAGAAATCCCAATGGATTAAATCAGTCTAGCTAAACATGTTCATGTTTAAAACAATCTAGGAAATCAATTACAATGAAAGAATAATGAAAATAAAACATGTATACCCTTTTCTCTCGAATTGGATGAACAGCTCTAAATCTGGATCTACACTTTGATTAATCTCCCAAACTGCCTCTTAAATTGCACCACTACTGTTTTGCACTCGGAACCTTGCGATTCCGGGATTCGTACTCCCCGCAACTCTCTCTCGCACTCAATACTGTGCCGTAACCGAACCAGCCGCCAGGGCTCTATATCACCCTTTTTCCTCTCCTTTTTCTCTAAGAAAAATTCATTTTTCTTATATATTTAACTCAGCACGGCCGAAGTCTAGGCCGTGCTGAGACTGTGGATCTCACCAAGTAGGGTTTCAACACGGCTGTGTTTATCCCCGTGTTGGACACCACGGGCCCTGTTGATCCCCGTGTTGGCCACCATGGGCCGTGCTGAAGGCCGTGGTGGCTACAAAAACCGTGCCCAAAGTGCCAATTTCAAGAATCAAAGCCAATGGTTGAGCATGGCCAGAGTCCAGGCCGTGCTCAATGTATGCATTGCGGGCTCTTTTCCGATCTTGATGAATTCTCGTCCGTTTCCGCACGTATTGATCTATAATTGCTTAAACACCGATGACGGTCCTATAAATGTTCCTGAAATGCAAAAGAACACAAAACACGGGTGATCTGGGAATAGAAGCACAATAATTGCTAAGAACATACGCAATAATATGCAAGCAAATATGTGTAAAACTATGCTCATCAAATTACCCCATACTTAAGCTATTGCTTGTCCTCAAGCAATTAACAACTCACCCCATAAAACTATAGTTAGTAATTCCTTGCAGTTTATGCCCCTAGTCCACAACAGATAGTATTCAACAGATCTCAAAGGATACTCAATCATAAATCAAATTGTAAATCATTAACAAAGAATGGAAATAATATTAATGCATGAGTAACTTAAATGACAACTCAACACAAACATCATGAACCAATGCCTCACAGGGATCACTCAAGTCGCTCAAAGTGTATATTAGGTGAATAACAAATCCCTCAAAGCAAATGCACAAGACCCGCTCACCATAAGCTTGCTCATAAATCATATCTTTGCTATTGTGAATAAGTAAATACCAAAATCAAAGGGTCTTTATCAAGGTTGTAATGGGGCTAGGGTAAAGGTACGGAGATTTGGACAGAAGTATGAAAATGCTGGAATTCGTGCGATAAATAATAGTATATGCTCAAAGGATTAAATGCCTAAGATCACAAAAAGAATCATTCACTAAAATCCCTACTTCATAGAATAATGCTCGCAAATGCTCTAAATCCAATAAAAAGATAAATAATTAAAGAGATTTGTTCATTATTTTTTTCTTCTTCTTCTTCTTCTTCTTCTTTTTTTTTTGAATAATGAACTAGCAGCTTATTAGCGACCGCTGCATACAACTCGAATAAACATAAAGAATAACAAATATAAATTGGATCAAAAGAAGCATTTAAAATATCAAAAAGATTTAGTGAATTTACCAACATAGCAACTAGCATTTTAATCCCACATAAAGTTGAACAAGTCACAGAAAGAAATTCCAGCATAAGGGTAAAGGAAAGATAAATGTAAAGAATGGTATAATTGAAGTGTATAGGTGTAGATTATGAAGAAAAGGTTAAGGCTCAAAAACTGGCTAACTAATGGAAACATAAGGTGATAGGCTTTTGGTCAAATGTGGTGAATCCTAAATCGCCCAAATCATCTCATGGTATTCACAATATTCATGTAACTTCAACACGCATTACAAAGCAAGTTCTAGAAGCAAAGTTAAGTACAATGCACACTCAAACAATAAATATAAAGAGCATAAGTATAATGAATGCTCAACTGGCTCAAAATCTAACTTTCAGGTGTGGTATTAGGTGCAGTTGGTTCGCAACATCATTAATTGAATCATTACTTAAGAAACACATGCATATGATATTATCAATGTTCTAAGTTAAAATTCGACAATTCAAAAAATAATTAAATAACGCCGGTTTAACCCGGCAGGGTTAATGTGTAAAACACCATAAATTATTTTCCAAGGACAATGAACAACAAAGAAAAGTAACTACAATTCTATAAATCAAGTCATCAATTAGCTCAAAAATAGCATACTCAAGTGCATAAAAACACAGTGTCCTAACATCCCCTAAAAATACACAACACCTAGCCATAGCAATTTCAGATATATTAAAAAACCATATGAGAGATTAAGGTTTACCCTTAAGCACCCCACACTTGAAGAACACACTGTCCTCAGTGTAAAATGTTATGGATCCCCGCATGGAATGCTCAACTAAGAGAACAAAGGCAATACAATCCAAGTGCATGACATGTATGAAAAATAAAATAAATAAATGCAGAAAAATAAAAAGATCTAGGGGATTGCCCTGATCATCCATCGAGGCTTATGTTGTGGAAATTCAGTGCCTCCTCGGTAGAATCTTAAAATAATAAAATAAAGAAATAAAATCAAAACTAAAAATATGAAAACTAAAACTAATAAAATGTTTGAAAACAAAAGGTTAAAAATTAGAAATTAAAGATAAAAATTGGGGTGCCTCCCAAAAGCGCTTTTTTTTTATGTGATGAGTCTTCTTAGCTGGACTCATGGTGAAAGGCAAATGGGCGTGATCGACGACCATCCATCCTTCTTCCAAGCAAATGTCTTCAAGTATCCGCTTAGAGGGATAATCGTCAATTTCCTCTTCTCGACTATCAAGTAAGCTGCCAGTATGATGGGCAATGTAACACCCGGAATTTTTATATATTTAATAATGAGTTTTTATTTAAGTTAATTTTAGCTTCATTATTATTGGGTTTAATTTGAAATGATTTAATGAAAAATTTAATATTAATCAAATAAATGAGTTATTTTCTATACCCAATTAGTTTGAAATTTTAAGAAATTATTCAAGTAAATTATTTGAGAAATGATTATATTTTGGTTATTCAAAATTTTTCCTAAATGCATATTTATATAAGTAAAATTATATATTGGAAAATTATGATAGAAATTGTAAGAGATGTTTTTATAAAAAAATTTTGAGAAAATTGGTATTATAATTGATTAGTAGTATTAAATTTTGAGTTGGAAATTGATTATTTAATTTAATTGTGTATTTTCAATAATTCGGATTTGGCCCAAATTAAATAGTTAGGGGCTTAATTGAAGGCTAAAAAGAAGTTTGGGGGTTAAATTGGAATTCTGCAGGATGAGATTGTAAGTAATTAAGGAAGTTGAGGGACTAAATTGTAATAAGGAAAAGTTCGGGGGCTTAATGTCGATATTGAAAGGAAAGAAAATCGGGGAAGAAGAGAGGAAGAGAGAGAGAGAGTGGCGCGTCGGAAGAGAGAGAAAGGGGATCACGGGGCGCCCTGGCCGACGGGCGGCAAGGCAGCGGAGAAGCCAAGGCGCGCGGCTTCCAGGCGTGTTCCGGCTGCGTTGTTGGCAGTTGGGTGGCGATCGGCTCTGTCGACGAGAGCTTTCTTTTAAGCAAAGAATGGCGCTGTGGTGGCTGGAGACGGAAGATCCGGTGGAGAGAGAAAGTGGTGGCAGCCGGCGTTTTTGGGTTTTTCCGGCGAGATCCGGCGGAGGATGGACGATCGGAGGATGTATTCCGACTCTCCTCAGCTCAAGCTTCGCGATGGCACTGGTTTGGTAGCGATCGGGCTCCGTTTGCAAATCGACGGCCGTGATCGTCCGTAAATTTCTCTGGATGATCGGGTGTCAGATCGAAAAATTGGAAGCGGGGATCGTCATCAGCGCATCGTTGTGAGTCCGATGGTGTGTCCAGATCGTCGATCGGACTCCGGCGGCCGGAGGCGAGTCGACCGAGCGTCTCGGTAATTTTTCTCTGGCCGTTGATCTTGGAAATCCTTTGATTTTTAAATTTGTGTCTTTTGGGTTATATTGAGTATTTGATGATATTTGTGAGTCATAAATAATTGTCTGTCAGTTTGCTTGCCTCGTATTTTGTCTTTGTGTGGGCCGGAAATAGTGAAGTTTGGGGACCCGACTCCCGTTGTTTAAATTGTTGGATATTTGGAGTGTTTTTCTGGCAGGTCCTGGACCCGTTTTTACGGGGGATAATGTTCGTGTTGTAGGGGAGGTTCTGCTAGATTTTCGGTAGAATTCTCCCGAGTCGAGATTCTTAGACAGTCAGTCCTAGGAGTCTAGACCTAGGATTAATGATCGATTGTTTCAGCGTTTTGATAAATTGTTTTCCGTGATTAGATGATCTGTCTGTTCGGCTCGCTCCAACCGAGGCACCGGAGCAGAGCTAGGAGGTCGCCCAATTCTGTGAGTTAAAGTCATTTAATCATTGCACTATTGCTAAGTTTGATTTTAATATGCTATTTTGGAAGTTTATGCTTAATTTGGTTATTAGTATCGCAATGTAAATAATTTTACTGGATTATTAATTAATGAAGATAGTATAAGTATTATTATAGTAATGTTATAATAATACCAAATATAGTCAGTTTTCCACATGAGTTGCTTGATGTCTTACTCTTAATTGTTAATTGTTATTTTGATATGGTTGAATAATTTCATTATACAATGATATTTATTATATGTGATGATTTCGATTTGGGGATGTGGCTTTCGTAGAACATGCCTTTGATGGGTTACATCGGGACCGCGTCGCACCAGAATGATCATGGACATGTAATCGGATTTTTTTTATGGGTTTGCCCTAGTCGAGCATGGCTCTGATTTGTGTAAATTCGTCGGAGGTAAGGTCCCTGGTCGAGCATTGCTCTCGGGGCCAGTCTTATTGGATTAAGAGAGCCGAATGGCTACTAGATTTCTTATTTGGATACTTAAGTGACCGGACTAGAGGTAAGGTCCCCGGTCGAGCATTGCTCTCGGGGCGCCTTATTGGATTAAGAGAGCCAAAATGGTCATAGAATTTGGGGTTAGGGTTCTCTTGAGCCACTCGTCCCGTGAAAAGTAAAAATATATTTTTATTTATTCATTTATTTATTTATTATGGTATGATTATAATATGGATTGTATTTACGTGCATGGTTGATATATTGATTCGAATGATTAATATTTTCCCGTGAAGAAAGTAATAGGGTATGATTATAGTATGATTGGTATTTATGTGCATGGTTTGATATAATCGATCCGAACAATCTATGTTTTCCGAGAAGAATGCAATAGTTCCCGGATTATTTGATTTTAACTCACTCTAGACCGATGCCTCATTTTTATTTTTCGGATTCGTGATCATAGTCCTCTCGCTCTTATTCAAGAATCCGACTCCTTCATCATCGGGTGATGTATTTGATTTGGTATGTAAATTGGTAAATCTTAGATTCTCCGCAGTAGTAATAGTAGATGTATCGGTTGTAAATTTTCGAGTTTGAGGTCTCGCCTAGTTTTTCCGCGCATCAAGTATTTATGTAGAATGTAGTCGTTAAGATAAATTGTGGCTTTAATAATATTAATTTGAGATGAGATTTGTTTAAATCAAATTGAGTGTCGGGCTTACTACGGGTTTCGGTGGCCTTAAGCCTACCCATTCCTAGTGCCGGTCACGGGCCCACGGGTGGGGTCGTGACAGGCAAAACTTGCTCCTCGTATAATTGCACGTAGTCATGATGCTCTAGGGGCTCTTCCAATTTGAAAGCTGAAGTTTCACCAATTGGAAGGATCGAAGGTTGGGCAATTTCTTCAGGAACGTCGATGGTTTTCTCTAGTCCTTGGCTTGGTTCACTTGCTAGAAGAAACTCGAGCTCCTCCAAGACTTCTTCATTGGATAACTCGTGCTCATCTTCCATCATCGAAGGGACTTGTGGAAAATCCACCAAAAATTCTTCTAACTGCATTTCAGCATCATCAACTGTGTATTCCTGTTGGTAGTCTTTCAAAGGGATCATGTTTGCCTCTTCCTTTTCTAGTTCTATCTCTATGTTCAAAGAGTCGTCTTGCACATAAGCATCATCATCAAACATAGTAGATAAACCAGAAAAATTCTCACCTGAACGCAAAGTGACGACGCTCAAGTGTTCCTCGGATTCAGTAGCGTTTGATGGAGTTCCCAATTGCTCTTCAGCTAGTAACTTGAAGATTAAGCCTACTTGATGCTCTATGTTCTTAATCGAGGCTTGTTGATCTTAAAGTATCCTCTTTGTTTGTTGGAATCTATCCTCAAGACTTGCAATGAACCTCATCATCAGCTCCTCTGACACAAACTCTTCATCTTGAGTTGAAGATGCAAGATTAGGATGTTGATGTGGTTGCTGAGATTCTGGTGGTTCTAAGCCATCTAAGCTCCATCCATAGGGTGAATGAGTGCTCCACTCTTGATTATAGGTGCTTCCATACGAGTCATTTGGCCAATTGCCCGTATAATTCACCTGTTCACAGTTATAAGAATAAGGAGTAAAATCACTGTACAATGGACAATCATTACTCAAATGTAAACCACAACAAAATTCACAAAAAGCTTGAGATGAAAGGATAGGAGTGGAGAGTTGATCGGTAGCCCTGCAAAACGATTCCACTCGAGCTTCTACAGATGCACGGGTATCCCAATTTTTGGCACTCTCTTGATTCCTAATCCCATTTTCCAATGCGTCATACAAAGAGTTTGAGTTTAGCATTGAACCTCCTTATCATTCACTATCTGAATCATAAACTTAAACTAAATAAATATGTACAAATAAAATAAAATAAATAAATAAAAAATAAAAATAAAAATCATAAAATAATAAGAAAGAAAAAAAAATGGCTAAATTAACAAATAGCAAATTTCACTATAGTTTTCAAACAATTCCCCGGCAACGGAGCCAAAAACTTGATAGGCTAATTCGGGTTAGCTACAATCTAAGGCAGTGTACCTATCGATGCAGTCTAGCACTAATGGCGAGTATCAAGGTCGTATTCCTAGGGAAAGCGAAAGCCCAGAGTTACTTCTTTGTTCTTTGTTATATTAACCTAAAATGGATGATGAATAAATTCTAAACTAACTATTAACTACGAGCTAAGTTCTAAGGGAGATGCAGGAGTAATTGATAAATGAAATAATCAAGACAAGAAGACAAACCCAAAGGGAATCTAAACTAGTTGGCAACCGAACAAAAGATAAAGGATCGGTGAGTCTAATTATGCTACCCGTGGATGAATTCTTAACCGAATTCATTTTCTCTCTCGAGATAACTGAATTCCTAAACCTAATAACCTAAAGTTGGAATCTCTTCCTAACGATTGATTCTTAAATTAGCATTAAGCTTTAATCCGCCTCTATTAAGCTTTGTTAATTCTTAACCCGGCTAGTTAATTATCCTTATCTCTAAGCGATTATTAACCAATTCTTACTATTCAAAATTCCAATTACCAAATGGACTTCTCAATCACACAAAGCAATCTAAACACACAATTCAAAACATCTCATGAATAATGCTATCTTATTAATACTGAAAGCAAGAAGAATACAAAACCAACTCAAACAATCCAATAATATAATATCAAACCAACATAGTAAAGAAATCCCAATGGATTAAATCAGTCTAGCTAAACATGTTCATGTTTAAAACAATCTAGGAAATCAATTACAATGAAAGAATAATGAAAATAAAACATGTACACCCTTTTCTCTCGAATCGGATGAATGTACCCAAATCCGGATCTACACTTTGATTAATCTCCTAAACTGCCTCTTGAATTGCTCCACCATCGTTTTGCACTCGGAACCTTGCGATTCCGGGATTCTTACTCCCCGCAACTCTCTCTGCACTTAACATCGTACGAAACCGAACCGTGGCTCTATGTCACCCTTTTTCCTCTCTTTTTTCTCTAAGAAAATTTCATTTTTCTTATATATTTAACTCAGCACGGCTATGGTCAAGGCCGTCCTGGTCAGCATGGCCGAAGTCCAGGCCGTGCTGAGACTGTGGATCTCACCAAGTAGGGTTTCAACACGGCCGTGTTTATCCCCGTGTTGGACACCACGGGCTGTGTTAATCCCCGTGTTGGCCACCACGGGCCGTGCTGAAGGCCGTGGTGGCTACGGAAACCCTGACCAAAGTGCCAATTTCAAGAATTAAAGCCAATGGTTGAGCACGGCCAGAGTCCAGGCCGTGCTCAATGTATGCATTTCGGGCTCTTGTCCGATCTTGATGAATTCTCGTCCGTTTCCGCACGTATTGATCTATAATTGCTTAAACACCAATGACGGTCCTATAAATGTTCCTGAAATGCAAAAGAACACAAAATACGGGTGATCTGGGAATAAAAGCACAATAATTGCGAAGAACATACGCAATAATATGCAAGCAAATATGTGTAAAACTATGCTCATCATGATAATTATTGGAATTTTATAGATTTTATTTTAAGAGATTTGATTTTATTCATTTATTAGATATTAATTTAAAATTAAAGGATTAAATCATCTCATAAAAGAAAATTAGAGTTTATCTGCTCCTCTAAGCTTTTTTGAAACACTACTCCGATAAATAGAATAGGATATCCTAAGTCTAAGACTGGCTGCTAACTGCACTTAAAAAGGTCTATGTTCTTTCATTAGACTGAGGGTTTTAGGCAATTAAGAGCCATGTCCCTAAAGAAAGAATTAGAGATTAGGAAAGTTTTTTCAGAATGCCAAAAGATTTCTCTTCATCAAAAATAAATAATCAAGCCCAAGCAGCAATCAATTCTCAATTGATGCTTGATTTCACCACCTTATCCTCTCTATAGACTCGAAGATCAACACTCTACAGTGACAACCTGAGCATTCTCCAAATCCAACATCTTGTTCTTCTTACTGGTTCTTTTATTTTATGATATTTAGAAACATGATCAGGAGATTTTTTTATTTCTTTTATGATTTACATGATTAGATTTAGATATTTTATGAATCAACATGCTTCTGCTATGTTGGATTTTGAATCTGATAACATGAATATGCTAGGTTTTGAATCTAATAAGATGCTTTATATTGGATTTTGAATATAATGATTGGAATGATTAGGGGAACATGTTTGATTTATTTTTTTCTCATATAATTATGTGATCGCATCAAATTTTTAAGGTAACATGTTCAAATCTAGAATCCTAGTATGACTAGGTTGTTTTCATTAAGACATAAGTTTGACTTATATCTTAATGTTTGACTTTGTGTCCTAAAGGATATAAAATTAAAATTAAGGATATTTAAAAGGAAATTAGATATTAATTAAATCTGATTTAATTTATTTTAATCTCTCTTCAGTAAGGATAAAAGGATCCCAAAAGCAAAAAGCATTCTTCCTTTGCTTGTCTCCCCACTCAAGGGTCCATGTGACGAGGAAACTTGTTCATTACTTATGAGTGATGATTAGCCAGTATCGTAATTCCAAAATTTGAGTGAAACCAAAGAACTACTAACCAACGCTATCAAGGCTTATAGGGACCAAAGTGCACAATGTGTGAAAGTAATCATTCATTAAATAATAAAATTAAAGACAAACATATACTGGAATCAGCTTCTCTTATCCCTAGCGAAGTCGCCATTGTGGGCGGATTTCGGGCGCACACCCAAGTGTTTTTAGTGACTGCGGCACTGTAAGGCTCTGCAACCTTAAAGGAACATGCTAAGTAATCACAAAGACTAGCGCAAAGATTTTGGAGTCGCCACTCGGGTAATCACCGGATCACTTTTACTAATGGAGTGGCTTTTCTCAATTCTATAAGGAAGCTTCAACACATCTAGAGATTGATTTAGATACCAACTTTCTTATTTATGTATCTTTGTTTTTAATTTTATTACTTAACGGGCTATTCCTTATAAATACAACGAGTATAAAATTTACAATAAAACACTACAGTATATGAGGCCCATTTAGGTCTAGCCCATTTTAAGTCCAATTCCCAATCAAATAATTAACCAAATTATCTATCCAATTATGTATAAAGGCCTACCTAGTCTAGCCCAATTGCAAATTATACTTTAATTACCAAGTTTTTAACCTAAATGGGCTACATTTTACATGCCAAGACCTGATTTAATGATCCTATTCTAAATGAGTCGATTAATTAATTAAATATGGCATAGTCCACTAAGTCTAATTGTATTTTAATTTAAGCCAAAACTTACGAATATGTTAACCTAATTGACTACAAATTGCATGCTAAAATCTAAGTTTTAGGGCCCAAGTCTAGATGTTCAATTTTAGTTAACAATTATTTGCCATTATCAAAATAAAGCAAAATAGAAAAGTAATAAATTTAACTATTCCAACACTTCATACAACTAATAAACTTAAGAAAAGCAACTAAAATAAGTTAAAATTGGTAAAAATTAGCAAAAGGGCTCGAAAAATTGCGAATTAGGCCAATTTGGGATGAGCAGCGGATTGATGACATCATATAGCCGATTCAGCTTAGCGAATAGCCAATCGGCTCTAGGGCTTAGTTATGATCAGTTTTGCAATTTTCTCAATCCTCCCTCGCCAAAAGCCGATTTAACATGCACAAGAGATAAAAACATGATTAAAACTCAAAAAGATAAGGCTAAGGACATAAGAAAAAATTAAATTGAGCCGAAAAAATAAAAAAATGGTGTAAACATGCAAAATAATAAACTTACAGAAGATAAAGAAAGCTTTACATAACATATTCTAGATTTAAGTATGCAATCCTAGGAGATTGATATAATCAAATGAAAACATGAATCTAGCACATTATTCTAATCATTCAAGCCATCAGATACAAAATCCATCATATTGCATATTATCATATTCAATTCCTAACACAATGAATGTTGTCAGATCTAATATCTAGTATAATGAAAAATATATTGATTCATAAAAACCTAAATATAATCATGAAAATCATGTGAATCATATAAAATCATTAAAGAAAATTATCCTAATCATGTTTTTAAAACATAAAGTAAACGAACCAATTTTAAGGAGATGGAGATGACAACGATGTTGGATTTAGGGAACCCACAGGTTGTCACCGTAGAGTGCTAATCTTCGAGTGACTAGAGAGATGAGGTGGTGGAATGGAAGATTCATTGAGAATCTAGTATTGCTTGAATTTTGAAAGTCTTATGTCATTCAAAGAAGGATTTCCAAATATGAAGATCTTTCTTAGTGACTTCCTCTTTCTTTTTCCTAAAGCCTCTACTTTTAATGAATGTATGTAAATTAATGGAGGTTTGGTCGTCTATTGCTTAATGAATGTAGCTTATTGTGGGCGGCGGTTTCGGGCATGCACCCAAGTGTCTTTAGCGACTAAGGCACTGTAAGACTTTTCAACCTAATCGGAAACATGCTAACTAGTCACTGAGACTAGCACGGAGATAGGAGTCGCCACCCGAGTAATCACCAGGATATTTTTACTAATAAGTGGCATTTCTCAAATTTCATAAGGAAGCTTACACCATAGAGTCTAGAGATAGATCCAAAAGTCAACTTCCTTATTTGTGTATATTAGTATTTACATTTATTGTTTAACAAAATATTTTCTACAAATGCAAGCAATTCATACATATACATGCCAAAATAAGACACAATACACCTAAGTCTTATTTAAACCGAGACCATATTTAAATTATTAATCTAATTTACTGAGCAATTATGTATAAAGCCCTTCTATTCTAGTTTCAATTATATGTTATGCTCTTCAGATTCCATCTTTTAAGCCTATTGGACTACTTGTTATGAGATTGCCCATTTATTATGATCTAAACCCTAACTAAGTTTAAACCTTAACTAAACATGCCAAAGCCCGCTAGTCTAAATGGATTTTAGGGTTTAAGCCAAGTTGAAGTGGATTAGCCTATTAGACTATCAAATTCGTATTAGATTAGTTTTTAGTCCTAAGTTTATATGATCATTTTTATTAATCAGTCATTTAATCATGTATTGGGTTAACATACAATAAACAACAAAACAAAAAATAAAGAAAATAAAGTACAAAAGAAAATCCTAGCTATTACAACCTACTATAACTATGATTGCAAAACTGGAAAGACCTAAAACTATATAGAGGCTGAGAATACATTGAAATACGCTAAAAAAGCAAAAAATAAATGGTCCAGCATGAAGAGCCGATTGGCTCTATATTGAGCCAATCGGCTCTAGAGTCCAAGGGGCACATTCCTATCGATTCTCCTTTGTTTACCAGTTCAATCTCACACTTAGCGCCGATTTTCACATGCAAAGGTGTTAAGGATTAATTAAAATGAGATAAAATAGATAAAAAATAACAAATAAAAATTACAGAAGCTAAAAAATATAAATCACTAAAAATTCTAAAATCCTATAAACTGACAGAAGATTATCAAAGCAAAGAATCATATTTTATTTAGACTTAATTACTAAATCATATTGACAAAGACTTAAATATTAACCCTATAACATGTGTTTTAATCAACCTAACACCCAATTGGCAAAAATATCAGATATGAAAATCCTAGTTCTTAATATCAAATTAAAAATTTTGTTGTTATGCATATTAATGACAATCTAATCTAATAATGTTTATCAAAGATAAAAATCTTAATCATGCTTCTAAGAACAAATAATAATAGAAAACAAATAAAATACAAAAAAGAATGAAAGAACCAGTATTTTGTGATGGATGCAGATGTATGGTGGAAGAAATTCTCAAGTTGTCACCATATATATTGGATCTGCGAGTCTCGGACGATGAGGAAGTAGTTGAGTAAAAGATTGGATAGGAATCTAGAGCTGGATCTGACTTTGGAAAATCCTTTATGATTTAGAAAAAGTTTCTAAAAATGATCTTTCTTCAATGGCTTGTTTCCTAAAATGGTTCTTTCTTTAGTGGCTTGGATCTTTTAATGACTACTACAATCGATAATGCTTTTATTTCTTTCTCCTCTAGATTTTCTTTGTATTCTTTCTTTTTCGGTGTCTCTGCTATATTGATTTCTCTGAGGGCCAATTTTTAGTTTTTGATTCCTCTCTAAAATTCTAAGCACCTCTTACTATTTATAAAGGTAGAATTTTAAAGAAAATCCTAAAGAAAGGGATAAATCTTAGGAAATATCGATAAATATCACATTTATTTATTTAAAATTTGAGTAATTATCGATAAAATAATGATTATCATCGGAAACCTTCTAAAATATATATATGGACGTAAAATCATCTAAAAAAATGACGTCGGAGAGTCAAAATCCAATCGATTCTATAAAGAACCAATTGGTTTTATCATAGAGCCGATTGGCTATTTAGAAGAAGTTTTAAATTTTGCAGTTTAGTCCCTGATTTTGTAAAAATTACCATTTTGACTCTCAAACTTAGTTTTTACAATCAGATCTAAATTGATTTCAAAAAGCTAATTTCAGCTGGATTAACCTTGATCTTAGCCTCGGATTCGCTTGTTCTTCGCCTCCTGAGACTCGAGAAAGTAGTTACTCTCATCATAGGGTTTTCCATTTTTCCTACTTAGATCCGAAAAAGAAGTACTCACACTAACCCTAGACCTAGGTCATGTCGTTCTATTTAACGTAGTAGGATTTTCCTAAATGAGTAGATAAATACTTAAAAATGAATCTATTATCTTCTCTTTTTTAATAGATAAAAAAACCCTTAAGATTAGTACCCAATAAAAATAAAATAAAAATCTTTAAACTTCAAATAATTATCACTAAATATATTTTGAATCCCAATAATTATCACAAATATCTTCTAGAAAATTCTTTTAACCAATTTTGGCATTTTAGGTAAAAATATACATGTAAAACAGTGTCAAATTTCAGAAAATAGCCATCGGCTCTATGCTAAATGATGTGTGCTACTCGTGTTAGCTACAATCTAAGGCAGTGTACCTATCGATGCAGTCTAGCACTAATGGCGAGTATCAAGGTCGTATTCCTCGGGAAAGTGAAAGCCTAGAGTTACTCCTTTGTTCTTTGTTATATTAACCTAAAATTAGCGATAAATAATTTCTAAACTAACTAATAGCTACAAGCTAAGTCCTAAGGGAGATGCAAGAATGATCGATAAACGAAATAACTAAGGCAAGAAGACAAACCCAAAGGGAATCTAAACTAGTTGGCAATCAAACAAAAGATAAAGGATCGGTGAGTCTAATTATGCTACCCGTGGACGAATTCTTAACCGAATTCGGTTTCTCTCTCGAGATAACCGAATTCCTAAATCTAATAACCTAAAGTTGGAATCTCTTCCTAACGATTGATTCTTAAATTAGCATTAAGCTTTAACCCGCCTCTATTAAGCTTTGTTAATTCTTAATCCGGCTAGTTAATTATCCTTATCTCTAAGCGATTATTAACCAGTTCTTGCTATTCAAAATTCCAATTGCCAAACGGATTTCTCAATCTCATAAAGCAATCTAAACATCACAATTCACAACGTCTCATGAATAATGCATTATCTTATTAATACTGACAACAAGAAGAATACAAAACCAACTCAAACAATCCAACAATATAATATCTGTAACACCCGGAATTTTTTTTTTTTTATATATTTAATAGTGAGTTTTTATTTAAGTTAATTTTAGCTTTATTTTTATTCAAGTAAACTATTTGAGAAATGATTATATTTTGGTTATTCAAATTTTCCCAAATGCATATTAATATAAGTAAAATTATATATTGGAAAATTTTGGAAGAAATTATAAAGGATGTTTTTATAAAAGAATTTTGGGAAAATTGGTATTATAATTGATTAGTAGTATTAAATTTTAAGTTGGAAATTGATTATTTAATTTAATTGTGTGTTAGGACTAAATTGGAAATTTATTTTGGAATAAGGATTGAAAGTATAATGTTATTTTTATGGGGTTTTAATGGAAATTTGTGAGCTTGGTATTTTTGTAAATAAATATGTCGGTCAGGAGTATTTTTGTAATTGTGTATTTTCAATAATTCGGATTTGGCCCAAATTAAATAGTTAAGGGCTTAATTGAAAGGCTAAAAAGAAGTTTGGGGGTCAAATTGGAATTATGCAGGATGAAATTGTAAGTAATTAAGAAAGTTGAGGGACCAAGTTGTAATAAGGAAAAGTTCAGGGGTCAAATGTCGATATTGAAGGGAAAGAAATCGGGGAGAGAGAAAGTAGATCGGGAGAGAGAGAGAGAGGGCGACGGCCGAAGAAGAAGGGGAGAAAGGCGGCAAGGCGGCCGTCGGGGCATAGAGCGCAGGTCGACGGAGCGGCATCATGCAAGCGGCCAAGAAGCCAAGGCGGCCTGGCGTGTTTCGCTTCCGGCGTTGTTGGCCGGCCTGTGGCGATCGGCTCTCTACGAGAGCTTTGCGGCGACTGTGGTGGCCGGAGACGGAAGATCCGGTGGAGAGAAAATGGTGGCGGTACCGGCATTTTTCGACTTTTCCCATGAGATCCGGAGGAGGGATGATCGGAGGATGTATCCCGACTCTCCTCACCAAGCTTCGCGATGGCACTGGTTTCGTGGGCGATCGGGCTTCGTTTGCGAATCGACGGCCGAGATCGTCCGCAAATCTCTCCCGGATGATCGGGTGTCGGATCGGAAAATCGGAAGCGAGGATCATCATCAGCGCGTCGTTGTGAGTCCGATGGTATGTTCGGATCGTCGATCGGACTCCGGCGGCTAGAGGCGAGTCGACCGAGCGACCGAGCGTCTCGGTAATTATCTTTGGCCCGTTAATTTTAGAAATTCTTGGTTTAATTGTGTCTATTGGATGGTATTGAGTATTTGATGATTTTTGTGAGTCAAAAATAATCGTCCCCGCCTTGTGTTTTGTCTTTGTGTGAGGTCGGAGATAGTGAAGTTTGGGGACCCGACTCCCGTTGTTTAAATTGTGGTGTTTTGGAGTCGGAAAAATATTAATGCAGTTCTTGTGGCCCGGCTCCTGTTATTAAATCCCAGCATGTTTGATATGTTTTTGGCAGGTCCTGGACCCGTTTTACGGGGGGTAAATATCCGTAATTTAGGGAGGTTCGCTCAAATTTCGGTAATCCTCGAGTCCAATTTAATTCTAGGCAGTCGACCTTGGGGTCTAAGTTAGGAAAAATTTTTGAATGTCTATTAATTGTATGTCCTTTTGATATTAGATAATTCAGCCTTCCCGCCAGCTCCACCCGAGGCGTAGGAGCGGACTGCGGAACGCGTTAAATCAGTGAGTTAACGTCATTTAATCATTGCACTATTGCTAAGTCTGATTTAATATGCTATTTTGAAAGTTCATGCATAATATGATTATTAGTATCGTAAAATAAATGATTTCACTTGATTATTAATATTTGAAATAATATAAATATTATTATTAGTATGTTATAATAAGATAAACGTTATTATTTTTCCCTCACAAATTGCACGTTGTTTTACCTTAAATCTTTAATCTTTATTTCGATATGTGTTGGTTGAGTTCATCAGATAATGATATTTATTATATGTGATGATTGCGAATTGGGAAATGTGGCTTGTAGAACATGCCTTTGATGGGTTACATCAGAATGATCATGGATATAAGGTTATTATGAATTTGTCTGCCCTGATCGAGCTTGCTCTCTGGGCTGAGTTCAGTTAATTGCCGGAGTTAAGGTCCCTAATCGAGCAATGCTCTCTGGGCGCCGGCTTATTTGGAATTCAAGTGTTCAGGCTGGAGGTAAGGACCCTGATCGAGCTTGCTCTCTGGGCTGCACTGTTGGATTAAGAGAGCCGAAAGGCTACTAGAATTTGGGGTTTAGGGTTCTACCGAGCCACTCGTCCCGAATAGAAAAGAAACAAAGATATTTTTATTTATTTATTTATTTACTTATTTATTTCATTATGGTATGATGACATCATGATTTCTGTTTATGTTCAGGGTTTGATATATGGACTCGAATAATCTATGTTTTTCTGAGAAGAAGCAATAGTCCCTAGATTATTTGATTTTAACTCACTCTCGAGACTGACAGTCTCATTTTTACTGTTTTTCAGATTTGTGACTGTTAGTTCTCCCGCGACTCTTATTCAGTAACCCGACTCCTTCATCATCGGGTGATGTATTTGATTTGGTATGTAAATTGGTAAATCTTAGATTCTCCGCAGTAGTAATAGTAAATGTATTAGTAGTAAATTTTCTGAGTTTCAGGTCTCGCCTAGTTTTTCTGGCAGACCGAAGTATTTATGTAGAATGTGCTATTAAGATAATTTGTGATTTTAATAATATTAATTTGAGATGAGATTTGTTTAAATCAGTGAGTGTCAGGCTTACTACGGGTTTCGGTGGCCTTAAGCTTACCCATTCCCTAGTGCCGGTCACGGGCCCACGGGTGGGGTCGTGACAATATCAAGCCAACATAGTAAAGAAATCCCAATGGATTTAATCAATCTAGCTAATCATGTTCATTATCAAAATCCATAAAAATTCAATTACAACAATGAGTAAAAAGGTAGAGAAAACCCGATTACTCCCTTGGATGAGAGTAAACAGCCCCAATTCCTCTTGCTCAATCTTGAATCGATCCTTGTTTCTCTTGCTCGATTTAAAAACCAATCGACGAACCTTGCCCAATCTTCAATCTTCGAAGAGAATCTGATTGAAACCTTGATCCAAGTCTCCTTTTCTCTTGGTTTCAGCTCGGAAAACCCTTAGAGAGAGAAATATTAGGGTTTGGGACGTTCTAACCCTAGCCTCCTCCTCTTTTCCTCTCTTTGTTTTTTTAATTAATACCCCCTGTCGCCTCCAACACGGCCGTGTCCTTGGCCGTGTTGGTGACACGGGCTAGTGTTCCTGGCCGTGTTACTCTCTGTGGTCATGCTCCATAAGATCTACTTCTTCTTTGATGTCCAACACGGCCGTGTTGGTTCCCGTGTTGGTAACACGGCCTGTGTTTGTGACCGTGTTGAGAACACGGCCAGTGTTGAGACCAACACGGCCATGTTCAGCTTCCTCATGCTCGTACTTAGCTCGTTTCGGCAGCTTTGACGTCCAATTATGCTCCAATTCTTTCCTTTTTCATTCTTTGACTTCTTTTGGACCTAATGCACACAAACATACGTATAGGGTGAGTGTTGGGACCAATTCACATCCAAATGTCCATAAAATTAATCTTAAAAACTCCATTTAGATGTGTGTATTTTACGCACATCACTAAACGATCGACTCTGTGTATAGCCGATTCGGCTTTACACAGAGCCGATTGCCTTCAAGGGCAAAAAGTTTTGAAAATGTTGACAGTTTAGTTCTTGAACTTGTAAAAACTGTTATTTCACCTCTCAAACTTAATTTTTTATGTCAATTGGCTGCAAATTGATTCTAGAAAAGTGATTTTGGTTCAATTATTCTCAATCCTAACTTTGATTCCCCATCCTTAACCTCCTAAGACTCGAGAAAGACAGTAACTTTCATCATATAATTTTTCTTTACTCATTATTTGGATTCCAAAAATGGATGCTGATAACCACTAATAATGTTGTTGAAGGCGATGTAGAGATTGATGGTCTGTCAATCAAAACTGGTGTGATTAATAGAGAAGAGAAAAAAAGAAGAAAAAGAAACAACAAAAGGAATATGTTGTTACAAAGACTGAAGAAGTGAAGGAGAAAAAGGAATAGAAGAAAGAAATAAAGTAAAAAATAAATATATATTTCAATATTTTTATGCTAAACTATTAGTCACTGACACGCCTTAAAGGCTCACATGAAATACACATGTGCATTAAAGTCGAAATTGGACTAATTTGGCTTGAAAAATGTAAGTTTTGAGCTTATTTGCTGAAATAGTTGTAATTCGGTTTATTTGGCCATTGCCATGAGTTCATAAGCCACATTGGCCCTTTGTATAAGTTTTTTTTAATTGCTTTTTATGAAAATATTCAAAGAAAAATAAGTCATACTTTATAACTAAAATCTAAAACAAAATATTGGTTAAAAATGAAAAGAAAGTCTAAAGTTGAGAATTAAAAAATTAAATAGTGAAGATAAATGAAAAAAATAATGTAAGATAATTTAAAAATAAGAAAGATGAGTTAAAAAAAAAATATATTGAAATCTTGAAAAAAAATAAAAGAGAAATCTTAAGAATTTTTATTCATAACAATGTTTAAAAAGTCATTAAAAGTATTTAAATGTCCATATCTATAAAAGTCAATGACTTTTTAAATAGTAACTTACTTTTAAAGACTAAAGTTGTAATTAAATACCTCCTAATTTTTATAGACTTTTTTAAACTCTTTAAAAGTTTATATTGAATACCCTGTTGACTTATACAAAATTTTCAAAGTTACTATTGAATATACCCTGCTTTTAAATTCCATCAAAGTCTTTAAAAATTTTAATTAAATACATATCCTCAGAAGCTAAAAATTATTTACTAATATTATTTTTTGTTACTCACAAATAAAAAGTTAATTAGAAGTTTTTAATTTAATTAAAAAGGGACTTTCATAAAAATATGAATTTTAAATAAAGCATTTAGTGAATTTTTTTGAGCAAACAATCCCACCACATGTAGACTTCTAGGTTTTATAAGAAAGATTATTTGAATAATTGTTTCTGGTGGTAAACATGATTGTTGTTGGTTTAAGTATTTATTAAATAATTGGTATGCGTGATTATTGTTGGTTTAAGTATTTATCGAATAGGTAATAAACAATAACATGAATTTGATGGTTTAATTAGAGATAAATTGTGATATGATAACTTTTTTAAAAAAAATTATTGTCTTGACAAAAAAAATATATTCATATTGTGACATAAAAAATTTAAGAATAATACGAATCTAACACAATAATGAAACAAAGTCCGTTATGTATGAAGTTACACATAATATTATATGGAATAATATTTTAAATAGACGCAGAGAAAAAAAATATAATAAAAATAAAATAATTAAATTTTATTTTTAAATAGTTAAGTAATAAATAAATAATAGTAAGTAGAATTCAATAAAAATCTATTGATATCTATAAAAATTGGTAAAGATCATTCATAAAATCATCGACTCTTTAAAAAATTATTAAAAGTATTAATAAAAATCCATCAACCTTACAAAATAATTTAAAAATTTTAATGGGATACACGACAAGGTTATTGATTTTTTTCGTTCCGGCCGGAATGACTCATTTTGTTTAAAAAACAGAACAAAATACCTATTGTACCATATCGGCCAAAATCTCGACCATCTCGAAACCGGAACGATCGAGATTGGGCCGAAATAGCCATTTCGCCCGATATTAATAAGATATGTTGAAATGAGGTAATTTCATAAAAAAATTATATCATTGAATTGAATTAATTAGTTCAATAACACTTAATTTTAACTTAATAAAAATAAATTAAATCTAAAATTCTAAAACTAAAGATCTAAAACTCTGTATAATAACTTTTTTATTTTTATCTATCACCTCATTTTTGTGTGTATAGTTTAATCATGCATTCTTTTCACTAATTTACTAAAATATTTTTATAATTTAATCTATAATATTATTTAGTAATAACAACTTAAGACTTATGTAATTTGATTTTTATGTTTTATATCACAATTAGCCGATTATATTATAGAAAAAATAAAATAATAAAAAATTAAATTTAATATTTATTTATTACTTTTCAATATACTATTTAATTAGATTATAGATAATAATTTTATAATATATATTTTAATAATTTAAAATTAAATTATATATATATAATTTAGAATGGTTCGATCCGAAACGTCAAAAATACTTCAGTTTCAAAATATTTCGTTTAAATAACAATCCGGGAACATCGAATGAAATGAAATTCATAACTTACGGTCCTAAATCTTTTTTTAAGTCGGCTCATCCGTTCAAGTAATGGACAACAGACGGCATCTAGAACTAACAGCAAGAACGAATTTTCTTTTTCTTTGTCTTTTTATATATAAAATATAAATTATATAATATTTTTAAAACAAGTCAAAGGAGAAGGGATGAAAAATTGACCTGTTCTTCAGTCCAAACTGGTAGTTCAGGCGCAGACGCCTCCAATATTTGCCATCTTGATCAATAATTCGTATTCTCCTTTGATTGCTTATTGTCATTAAATTAGTATTTAATTATATTGTGGAGTGCCTTATTGGTCAAAAATGAACAAACAAACAAAAGAAGACTCTTCTGCTTCTTCAATTCATAATTAATAATTAATTTTTATTAGCATAAAAGCCCCCAATGTTTCTGCGCGGGGTGCCCTTCCATTGGACTTTCTGGCTTCGTTCATTTCTTCGGCAGTCGTATGGTTTTTGTGTTGTTGACCAGAAATTAGTGATCGGCGAATTAGAAAGAAGGAAGCATGGGAGGGCTCTGTTCGAAGGCTTCTGCTTCTCATACTGATAATAAAAGACCAGAAAATAGGAATTTCAGTGGTCATGTTGATTCCAGCAAAAACAACAGCAACAATAATAAGAAAAACAGAGACTTGCAAGATCACCAACCAGCAGCAGGAGAAGCAGCAGAGGTGAGGGAAAGCATAGAGAACAGGTCTCAAGATCCAAAGGGATCGTTTTCCTTGGATGATTTTTATGATGGGATTCCTCGCTACCCATCTCTTAAATCAAGATCTTTGCGCTCTGGACAGTCTGCTGTTGCTAAGGTTAGTTCATTTTATTCATTCTTTTGTTTTTACTTTCTTACTTTTTCATATTGGCTTTTGAGGGATAGAAAAGAAACCCCCCGAAAAGAAAACGAAAAAAGAAAAAGCAAAGTGGTCTCATAAAATATTAAGACAAGTCTTGGATTTGTTATATGTATGGTGGGATTTTTATTTTCAATACATAAATATGCTTAAATGGATTAATTGTCATTGAATTAAAATTATGAATTCGTTACTAACATAAAAAAAACTAACGATTTTTCTTTTAAAAAGTTTGCTCTAAGTGAGTCATTTCATTGAGCAAACAATATATGCATGTGTAAATATATTTTATGGTATAATTTATATTCTTTTTACTTTTCTTATTTGTTTTAGCAATAAAATTATAATTGTTATTTAATTTCTTGGAAACATTTAAATAAAATTTGCTATTTTAGAATATTGGGTAAAATTGATAATCTACACAAACTGTGGATTTTTTTTATAGTAATTAGGCCTTTGTAAATTTGATAAAAAAGAAATTCATCTGTGCTCTGCTAAAACATCAAAAAGTTTTGACAGTTGAATGATCAATTACATATAATTAAATACAAGTTTATATACAATCCTTATAAGTGGCTCATAATTCTTTGTGCAAAGCTTTTATTAATATTGAGAGAGCAAAATTACTGTCAATAGTCATGCTTGATCCATTGGAATTATATAGAGCATTGCTATATCTGTACAGTAGTTTGATAATATAATTGAAAAATCTTCGTTTATGTTGTTATTTGAAGGTTTCGGAGGTAAGTTCACGTCTGGGTAGAGCTAGCATTGAGGTCTTGGACACACTTGGGAGTAGCATGACAAATTTAAACACCAATAACGGATTTGCATCTAGTGGGGCAACTAAAGGCAATGAGCTTACAATATTAGCTTTTGAGGTAGCAAATACAATCGTTAAGGGTTCCAGCCTTATGTATTCCCTTTCAAAATGGAGTATTCGACATTTGAAAGAAGTTGTGCTTCCCTCAGAAGGAGTGCAAAATCTAATATCAAAAGATATGGATGAGCTCTTGAAGATTGTTGAAGCTGACAAGAGGTAAATGCTGTGTTAATGGCTGTGGTGATGCATCCACTGATAGACCGTCTTGAATTAGCTTTTTATATTTTTTTCTAAAATGTGTTATCCTCACCTTATGTTTACAGGGAAGAGTTGAAAATTTTTTCAGGAGAAGTTGTTCGTTTTGGGAATATATGTAAAGATCTGCAATGGCACAACTTGGACCGTTATTTTGAGAAGTAACATAAATAGCATAATTACTCTTTTGAGTATTGAATTTATTACTTGTCTAAAGCACTTTACCGATTAAGTTCTTATTTTGATTTTCAGAATGAGCAAAAATGTTACTCAAAGGCAACTGAAGCAGGAAGAAGCAATATCTGTGATGGAGCTTCTAATGACTTTAGTTCAGTATACAGCTGTGAGTTCTTTTCCTTTATTTTTGGTGACATAGATTGCTACAAACCTATAATTAAATACTTTTGAGGGTTGCAGAAAGATAAATGAATAAGAAACTTTGGCATGCATATTAAATTAATGGAGCAAGTACCTGCCCCACATATTATGAACCATTTTTTAACATTGTATATTACCAAATCTTCATTTTCACTTTCTCACCTTGTGGTATGTGAAGTAACATCTTATTCTTATTCTGTTAATAATTCTATTTTTCAAAAATGTGGATGGCTGGAGTGACTTTTTCCTGTCAGTATAAAATCATCCAATAATTTCCCTACCATTGCTTTTTGTATGAAGGAATATTTTCTTTTCCTCCTATATGACAAAGGAGTTCTGAAAATTGAGGTTCAACTCAGTATATAGTCATTGTATTTTTTCAAAAGATAAAGGGTCAATTTGCCCTTTGAATATATATCCAATTTAAATTTTTTCAGCAAATAGTCCCCTGAACTTATGTCTAAGGGTCAAATACACCCAATTTAAATTTTTTCATTAAATAACCTCCTAAACTTGTATCTAAAGGTCAAATACAAACTTTTTTAAAAGTGAAATAACATTGGATTTTTAGGTCTTAATTGAATTATTATAATTTTTTAAAAATATTTATTTTATTAATTTACTGATATAATATCTAGTAACGCGTTATATAATAGCGTATTTAGCAAAAATTAAAATTTGGAGGGTTATTAATGAAATAAATATTATTTTTAATTTTTATAATTCAGTTAAAATCTAAAAAATATAATGTTATTTCACTTTTTTAGAAAGGATAAATTGGGTGTATTTGACTCTTGGACACAAGTTCAGGAGGCTATTTGCTGAAAAGTTTAAATTGAATGTATTTGACCTTTGGACATAAATTTAGGGGGTCATTTGCTGAAAAAATTTAAATTGGATGTATTTGACCATTGCACATAAATTCAGGGAGCAAATTGACCCTTTGTCCATTTTTCAAATATCAAGGAGAAAGCAAGAAAGCCTTGGCATAACATATGATAACCATAATGAAGGTTCTTTGAAATGTCAATTTATGTCTGGGTAATGTGTGAACTTCTAATGTTGAATCTTATAAGTTCATATATTTGGAGAAGAACATTGTATGAGAAGAAAATTGGGTATGTAGGAACTGTACCATGGATTGCAAGTGTTGGACAGAATTCAACAAGAGTATCAGCGTAGACTTCAAGAGGAGAATAATGCAGTTGCTGGTCCAAAAGGTAACTTCTCCATTTGAACTAATATAAGATTTTTGTACTCAGCTCTTGGTTTTAAGTAGCATTTGTTTATGTTTCATTGGAGTGCTATATAAACTTCTGTACAATAAGGTGAAGAACCTAGATGACTGGCAAATGGCATCATTATGAACTAACTAATTTGCTATTTTTCTCCAGAAACCGAGAAATTGACACGCTAATAACATATTTACAAATGATAAATGGTGTTATTGAATGGCTTTTTATTATTGTTTATGCTAAGATGTTACTGAATCTGTTTCACATATGCATCACACAAGGAAATATAAATGTCTTCATCTCCTAAAATGAATGGAAAAGCATTCTGTTGCAGCTGGCATTAACTTCCAGATTATAGGCAACATCCAGTTTATACTGTGAGTGTTTGTAATACTCATAAGGGATATGAAGTCATATGATGAGCTGTATTATCTGGTAGCCGTTGAAGCTTCCATGGAAATTCAGAAGCACTTGGTAAAGAGAGATAAATACTACCTACTTTTAATGGGTTTGTGTTATTGTCTGCAATTCAGATGACAGCCTTGCAACATTGCGAACAGAGCTCAAAAGCCAAAAAAAGCAAGTCCGTAACTTAAAGAAAAAGTCACTCTGGTCCAGAAGTGTGGAAGAGGTAGATCCAAAGCCCTGCAAATATTGATTTCTCTTGGAGGACCTTATGTTTAGATTACCAAATATTTTTATCTCTTTTTTTAATTTTTTAATTTATTCTTCTTTTACTTCTGAAAACATGATTGCGTTCTCTTTGTAAATGGATGCATGTTGATTCTTGCAAGTCTTTTCATAGTGCTACACACTTCACTCTGTTAACAAAGTACGCTCTCTTATTTGATCAAGTTCGGTGCTTCTGGAGTAACTTGTTAATTTTGATTATAGGTTGTGGAGAAGCTTGTAGATATTGTCAATTTCTTACTCCTTGAGATACACAACAACTTTGGCAGTGCAGGTACGTATCTTGCTCAAGGTATTTTAAAAGTGCATTTGTTCTTTTGATGAGGTACAAGGCAATGGGGAAAATAAATAGAGAAAATGAAAAAAGAAACAAAATGGAGCAGGCAACCTTGGAGAAAAATACGGAAAGCTTTATAAAAGTTCAAATTGGTCGGGCAAAAACCTTTTCTTGGTCAAAGGTAAAACTAGGCCATTTTTAAGGAAAACGAAATGGGAATCATTCTCCAAGCTTTTCAATATGAAAAGAACTTGTACAAACTCTAATAAATTATTTGTTAATTAATATACTAAGTATTGGCAATTTTCATTTTTGCTATTTTCATATATTTTCTTTTATATTTAATTAAAACTTGAAGATTAAAACTTTTGATTATGTTTAAAATTTATAATACTGTTTATTTTTATTGTTTAAAAGCAATTTCTTACAAAACGCTCCAAAATGTCACAAAATAATTTCTTGGAATTTTTCGTATGCAACCAAACAATAAAAATAAAATATTTTCCTGAGAAACCTTTTCCAGCAACAAGTTGTTTTCCACATAACAAATGGAGGCTTGAGGAAGAAACATCTCTTTGACTGTTTAACTTATCATCCTCTCCTTCAAAAATTTTCTTTTCTGAACAACCTTATGTTTATCAATGAAATAGTGTTAATATCACTTGTATCCTGCAGATAGTAATGAATCAGTTAAATCTGTGAACAAACATAGAAGATTGGGACCTGCGGGCCTCTCATTGCATTATGCAAATGTTGTTGTGCAAATTGATACTCTTGTGAGTAGACCATCTTTATTAAATAGTATTATATCTTATTCTGTTGCTAAAACTTTAGTAAATTATGACTTTTATAATTCCTATATTACAGCAGTTGTTATGATACCTTATATGACGTTTACATGCGAGTGCTCATAATATAACAGGGATGATTTTTATCGTTCTTATTTGAAAATACTGCACTGCACATCCGAGACAACACCATTTCTTTATGTTGGCATTTAAACTTAATGTAACAGTCAGAAAATCTGTCAATTTTGTAACTTGAATAAGCACTCCAAATTCGCTAGTTTGCAACTAATTATATCGTAGGCTCTCTTATGTGCATGTTATCTCTTTTAAATGTGCATGCACATGCATGTTGTAGGTTTATTCAGTATTACTATAATTCAGCTATTTGTGATGGACAATTGCTAATTTCCTACAAACTTGAGGTCATATCATAGACATGAAAATCTCCTGAACTAGGAAGTAAACTCAAAGTAAACTCAGAGATTGAGAAGTACACGGAGCCAAGAGTAAACAAACCTAAACTGGAAAGCAAATCAAAAAAATTAATGCCCTCTAATTAAATTAGATAGCATTGAAGGTGTAGATTTAGGACATAGGACTTTGGACGAAATAGGGTTGTTATATTTTACCCTACACCAGTTAACTCCTATTTATAATAAGCTTGGGATATAAGTTATTACAGAGATAATATTAGAGGCGCAAGGCGCACAAAGGTGCAAAAGGGTCCTGGAGCCTAGGCGCAAGGCTTGTGCTCGACACACACTGCGCGCGAAAAAAATATCAAAAAGTAGAAAAAAGTGCATTAGTACCCAAAACACACAGTGATGACAAAAAACACACATAAAACTTAGCAACGTAGGTTTCCAGATCAAAAGCACCTAAGCTTCGTAATCCTAGTATACTAAAAAGTTCTTAACCACTTATTAAAGTGCAATTAATTCTCATTGACATCAATATTGTCTTCATCATCTCATCAAATTCAAGTTGATCACTTCCAATTTCCTAGCTTCTTCATATTCTCCATTTTTTTCTTCAAAATCAATTTCTTCCTCATCTCTAAGTACTAAAGGAGGGTTAGCTCACGTATGAGAAGATGCCTTCGTCTTTCCCATTTCCTTAGGCCTAACACTTGAAGAGAAAGAGGATATATGATATCTTTACCTCTTATACAATATGTCTCCTCTTCAACTCCACTAGCTCTAGCAACTACACGTGTCAAATTGTCATCGTCGAACACTGATTCATCTTTGTTATCAGATCCTACATCCATGGACCTATTAACTATGCTTTACTATCATTTATATCTTTTAAAGAGATGGGATCATTGAAGTCTCCATGCTTCACTGTCTGATTGTATTTAACAAATACCAAATCATATAAATGTTGCCTTTTTTGGCTATGAATCTGCAACATATTAGAATAATTTATTAAGTATGATGCATAATGTAAATTAAACTCTGAAATTCAATGTGAGAAGTAATTACTGTGTGTATTAATCAATGATTGTTACACCTATATATATATATATATATATATTCTAATACAGGAATTCAAATCAAATACTGATTCCTAACTAAATCCCTAATTATTCTCCTATTATGTATAGTTGTACATTCTTAAATAATTATAAAATATTGTAACATTCCCCCTTAGGAGTATAGATATTGATAATTTCAGCTTGTTACAAAGATAATCAACCCTAACCGATTTAAGACCTTTGTAAAGATATTTTCCAACTGTTCTCCTGTTATCACATATCCTGTAGAAACCAATCCTTGCTGAATTCTTTCACGAACGAAATGACAATCAATCTCAATATTGTTAGTTCGTTCATGAAAGACTAGATTACATGTATGAGTGCACCATGGTTATCACACCATCACTTACCCAGTACTGAGATCTTAAGACCCACTTCAGTAAGGAGTTGATATATTCACATTATCTCCCACACAGATTTGGCCATGGCTTTATATTCTGATTTTGCACTCGAACGTGAGACAACGTTTTGCTTCTTGCTTTTTCATGAAAACAAATTTCCTCCAACAAACACACAATAGCCTGAATTAGATCTTCGATCTTCCTTGCACTGTGCCCAGTCAGCATCTGAGAAACATTCAATCCTAGTATGACCATGGTTGCTATACAGGATTCCTCGCCTAGGTGCTCCTTTCAAATAATACAAAATTTGCTCTACAGCTTTCTAGTGATTGACAGTTGGAGTACCGTGCTGATAGAATAGGCAATATCAGGATGAGTCACAATAAGATAGTTTAACTTTCCAACTGATCTTCTGCATCTCTCAGGATCTTCAAACAATTCACCATCTTTTGTAAGCTACAAACTAGGAACCATTGAAGTGCTACATGGCTTAGCCGCCAGTTTCTCTGTCTTGAACAATAAGTCAAGCACATACTTACTTTGAGATAAGAAAATCCATTTCTTACTCGTTACAGCAACACCTAAAAAATACTTTAGAGCCCCTAAATTCTTTGTATGAAATTGACCATGAAGAAATGACTTGAGTGATGAAATCCCACTAGTATCACTCCTAGTAATGACAATGCCATCAACATAAACAACCAATAAGATGATGCCAGCTGCAGATTGCTTGTAGAAAACAAAATGATCTGAGTTACTTTTGTTCATGCCAAACTTCTCAATAGCTTGACTAAACTTCCCAAACTAGGTTCGAGGACTTTGTTTCAATTTATATAAGGATTTACGAAGACGACAAACTTTCCTATACTCTCCTTGAGCAACAAAGCTGGATGGTTGCTCCATATAAACTTCCTCTTGAAAGGTCACCATGAAGAAATGCATTCTTAATGACAAATGATTATATGACACAAAATAGGATATCGCATAAGTGCATTGACGTATACTTTTACGAAGGGCAATAGGACGATCATCACTAGAACTGGGAGCCGGATTTGATAACAAAGGAACTGGCGCAAGACATGGAGCAGAAGGACCAAGGACAGGAACAGGAACATGAGTAGGAACAGGAACATGAGGTTGTTGACGATGAGAATAAACTTGTTTTATAGGAGCCTTAATCAGAGCAGAGGGATGAAGATCAGTAATAGTATAAATTAGGAAATCATCATCCTCCCCCTGATGAACGAAACCTGAACATGAAGCAAATAGTGTTTATTCTAGAAGGGAAAATCAGCTGACATAAGGTATTATTAAGACTAGGACAGTAACATCTATAACTTTTTGCACATGGGAGTATCCAAGAAAGATGCATTTGAGAGATTTGGGATCAAATTTTGTAACCTGAGGTCGAACATCCTGGACAAAACAAGTACACCCAAATATCCTAGGTTTGATAGGAATTAATGACTTGTTAGCAAAGAGAACATGAAAAGGAGTCTTACCAGAAAGGACTGATGATGACATATGATTAAAATCAAAAAACAGGTTGTAAAAGCTCCATCAGCCCTAAAATGTTTAAGGACTTGCATTTGAAACAACAAAGCTGTAGCAGTCTTAAGAAAATGTCTATTTTTTCTTTCAGCAACCCCATTCTGAGGCGGTGTATTTACACAAGAAGTTTGATGAATAATGCCATGTTGAATCATAAATTTTGGAGGCATTCTGATAAGTATTCTTTAGCATTATCACTTTGCAAAACTTGAATAGGCACATTAAATTGTATTTTAATTTCAGCGCAAAAAGCAGTAAAGTGAGAACAATTTTGAACAATTTTTCATCAAATATAACCATGTCATTTGAGAATAATCATCAACAAAGGTAACAAAATACTTAAACCCAATTTTAGACACAACTGGACAAGGACCCTGAACATTGGACTAACTTAAAAGGAGCACTAGCTTGTTTATCGACTTTAGGACTAAAACTCTGACGATGGCGTTTAGCAAATTGGCAAGACGCACAATCTAATCAAGACAAACTAGAAAACTAAGGATAAAATATCTTTAATATATGTAATGAGTGATGATCCAACCGACAATGTGCTTCAAATGGGGTCACAACTCCAGAACAAGCAATAGACTTTAGTACTTGTGTATCAAGAATGTAAAGGCCTCTAGATTCACGTCCTTTACCAATAAATTTCTTTGTCATAAGATCCCGAAATAGATGGAAATCAGGAAAGAATGAGACACTACAATTAAGAGAACGAGTGAGTTTACTGACAAAGATTGAAATACAAATCAGCTAAATTTAGAACAGACTACAAAGGAATTGAGGGTGTTAGAATAATTGTGGCAGACCCTAGAACATGAAGTGTAGACCCATCTGCTAAAATAACTGTAGTGCTAGGAGTATGTGATTTAAAGGAAGAAAATAGACTAGAGTTACCTGTCATGTAATCTGTGGCACCAGAATCAATGACCCATTTGGAAGATGAGGAAACAAGACGTGTTCATTTTACCTGAATCAGTAATAGCAGTAATAAGAGTGATGAGACTTTAGAGATTCTTGGTATTGTGAAAACTTGGTATACTCATCTATAGATACTTTAATAGACTCAAGAGCATTATTAGTAGATGCAACATGTACTGACTGGTTTGACTGATTCTTTGCTCTGCAACCTTTTACAATCCTTCTTCACATGTCTTGGCTTATGACAAGAGTAACAGACAACACTTCCTGAATCCTGCCCTCGAGTACCAGGATTACTAGAGTCTCCCCCTTTCTTATATGGTTGTCTCCCAGATTTAGAGGTACAGTTGATAAGAACACTATTAGATTGAACAGGTGCTAAATTTTTTGTGCGAAGTACCCTACTGAAAGCTTCTTCCAACAAAGATATCTCAGACCAACCAAGAAGCTCATTACCGCCCTCTTTTCTCTCTAAGCTTGTTGAACTTTCATATTAGTACTAAATGGAAGTAACATATTAAGTTCCTAATAAGTTTTCTTGAAATCCATAAAGTAGTCAGTGAGAGTTCTGTCACTTTTTTTTGCACGATAAAAGGCTTGACATACCTCATAAGTGTGTTTGATATTTCCCTTGCCAGAACACAAATTCCAAATAATTCATCAATTCTTTCACAAAATCACAATAATTAATTAGCCAACTACCTCACTATTAATAGAATTACGTATTTGCAAAAACAAATGAGCATCATCTTTCAACCATGAGACTTTTGAATCATTATTAGGTGGGTCATTCGTTAAGTGATTATCCATAGAAATACTCCGCAAATAAAGCCGGACAGTTTTATTTCAATTTAAATAATTCGATCTATTAAGTTTATGTTCTGTGATTTTAGACAACATAGGAACAAAATCAGACACAACAACTGACTTTTCTCCTTCATATTAGAAAATCAACCAAATAACAAAATCAACCATTCGCAATTCTTTGAGGAATCAAATATGTCCTAAAGTAGATCCCACACCAGATAGATGTTGATCCAAACAGGTAGAGGAATGTGTCGTGGAAGTCTAGGCGAGCAGATGGATGCAAAAAAGAGCAGGTTGCAGTGATAGGCGCGCCCTCACGCGCCGGCGGGTGGCACTGTAGCAGCTTCCTTCTAATGGCGCGTGTGGGTCACGCGCAGGGCTTTCTGCAACGAAACTCTAGATGAAGGCCGATTGGCAGCAGGTGCTTCCCCTTGTCTGGGCAGTGAGAAATAAATGTCCAGAAAGAGACCCGAAAAACCCTAACACCCTACTGTTTGTAATTGGCAGAAATTTTAGAGGTACATGTGTGTATTCATTATGATTGTTACGCCTATATATAGACAAGTTATATCTCTAATATAGGAATTCAATCAAATACTGATTCCTAACTAAATCCCTAATTATTCTCCTGCTATGTATAGTTGTATGTTCCTAATTAATATATAATAATTGTAACATATAACAAATTCAACATCCTACTTCTAAAACTAACTTATTAATATTATATTTAATTACATTTAAATATATTAATTACTTACATGTTCAAATTTACTCCAATTGTGCTGAGAACCAGATGCACCACAAGTGCGCCTAAGCACTTTAACAACAAACTTTTGCAAATTTGAAGTTAATGATCTATAAGATTTCCATAGCTGCCAATTTTATTCTAAATTACAAAAAAAAAAAAAAAAAAAACACAAGTGTTTATTTAATTTTTGATGCACTAAATTAATTAACCTTTAAAAGAAGTACTTAAGCCTTAATAAAAGAAAGTTACTTGGAGCTTTTGTATTTCTATGCCTAATGGCCAACTCCATCCCAAATAGCCCTTTCGCGTTTCAATATAAAGTGAGTTTGTCACTAATTCTGTCTTGCTCAGAATGGCATGGAATCAACCTTGCTATAGCTTTATATAAACCCAACATGACTTGTTCATCTTTAGATATGTTGGTGTTTGAATAGAAGTACTTGGGATTTATATATTATCCTGTTGCATACAAAGGTTGATGAGGATGGCATTCCCATCTATTGTCAATGATCTTAAACACATCATTGTACTTTTCATTTTTCTTATCAAAAGACTTCATCATAACTTATTTAGCCATATCCATAGCCTCTTAAATATATCCCATTGCAGGCTTTTTCACTATCAACCAATCTAAGAACACAGACTGAAGGACGAAATTTCTTCAAGATATACAAAATTCTGGTCCACCATCTAGGCACCAAGATGATTCTAGTTATCTTCTTACCAACATATTCTTTTGCTCATTTACTAGTTGTTCAATCCTTTGAAGTGAACATTTTTCTTAAATTGTGCTTCTTCTTATGTATCTGTTGAAGAGTGAGAAAAGTAGTAGCAAATCTTGTGACACCAACTTGAACAAGCTCTCTTTGTTCTATGAAATGCCTTAACAAATTCACCACACCTGGGGAACATAAATATACCATTCAAACTCATTGCTCGGTTCAATTTTATTTTAAAATTAGGTAGCTTCCCAATATCTTTTGGCATCAAGTCAATGCAACGAGTAGCAAAGCATTCCAATTCAATTGTGGTCTTTTTATTCCAATAGTTTACCTGGAAAAGAAATTGAAAAACTAGGCAAGTTTGATATACTATTTAAAGTGGCATCATTTTGTAAGAAAAATAAATTTAAAAGGAGAGTTTGAGTTTCTTACCATCAAGAACATTGCTACTTGCACTATAACTTGAACAAAACTTGCCTCTCCTACACGGTCCACAAATCTATCAAGCAACTGAAAACATTTTCTCTTCAATTTCTGAATAATCGGAAGCATCAATAGACTAGAGAAAAACTGATCCTTTAGGCGAATTTACTAAACAAAAATGCATGAACCATTTCACGAAGTATGTGTCCGGATAGTCCAAAGTCTCGATAGAGTTGCAATTAATTATCCATTGCAAGGAATTCATTCTTACTGGTAAATGCTCATACCCAATTAGGCCTAAAAGGTGATCATGATTAAGTGCTTTTTGGGTTTTTTTTTACCATCTGTCTGCCATGATAGGACAATCGTGTTTTGGCCCCTGCCCCCCGCCCCTTCTTCATAGTACTGCATTAAAATTGTTACATTATCGACTTTCTCTTTCAACAAAAGGAACCTGCACCTCATGGAAACTAGTGCGGTTGTGATAAAATGTTGAATTGATGGGGAGAATGCAGTCACATAGCTTGTCTGAACTTTGCAGTTACCACTATAACCCTAGTGAAGGCATACGATAGAATGACAATAAGACAGTGATGCTACTTCTGATGTACACCTTGAATTTTGTGATACATGCTAAGCTAAAGGTTGACAACATATTTATGGGAGTTTTAAAGGAGAAAATGTATTTTGTATACCCAATGTTTGGGAATCCCTTATATGAATTACAGACAAAAAATTATGATGTGATATTTTGGATGATTCAATTGAAGTTTCCTACGAAGAGAAATTGTCATGGGAGTGGATTTGACCGAGATTGATTGAATTGAATGGTATAAACACACAAGCTGAAACTATTGCATTATTTTGGGGTAATGATCTTGAATTATGTTAGATGACTATTATTATTGGTCAGATTGTACTGCACTGCCTGCATCTGCTCTTGATTGCATCAGTTTTGTGTTATTTGTATTTAAGAAATTGAAAACTCTCCGTAAATGATCTTATAGACACTAGTTCTTGTTGTATTTAAGAAATTGAAGACTCTCCTTAAATGATCTTATAGACACTAGCTCTTGTACTTTTCTGGTGCAACTGCATGTATGGCATTTAACAATCACATTCTCGCAGGTGGCACGATCGAGTTCTATGCCTCCAAGTGCAAGGGATTCATTATACCAGAATTTGCCACCCAGTGTAAAATCAGCTCTACGTTCCAAATTACACTCTTTTCATGTTAAAGAGGAGGTATAAATGATTTGATTATGTACCTTTTCACTTTCGAAAAGAAATGTGCATTCCATTCTAAGAAGAGAATAGTAGAATTTAAGCTAGGCTTGTGTCTCCTACCTCACTGGGCACAAGTAAAAACAATCCATAGAATTTTCTGCTCAGATTTCCTGCTGGTTAACATATGTTCTTAACTTCTCTCTGCAGCTCACGATTACAGAGATTAAAGATGAGATGGAAAAGACTTTACAGTGGCTTGTTCCGATGTCCGCCAAAACTGCTAAGTACGAAAATTAGAATTTTTCTGCATTGTAACCTTTGTTCTATTGCTTTGCTCTCTGTTTAATCGTTATTTTTGTTGTTTTTGGACGTAATTGTTTCAAAACAGAGCTCATCATGGTTTTGGTTGGGTTGGAGAATGGGCAAATACTAGGTGAGTGACATTTACAATATACAATAATCTTTAGATTACAATTTCTTGAAAGAATATGACAGTAGGATAAATAACAAGGGAGTAAAAAATGAGTCATGAATGCAGATCTGAGGCAAATAGGAAGCCTGCTGCCACAACAGCTGATATAATTCGGGTTGAGACACTCCACCATGCAGACAAGGACACGACTGAAGCCTATATTCTTGAATTAATATTGTGGCTTCACCATCTGGCCAAAAAATCCAAGAATGGAGTTAATGGTGGTGATAAGTCGCCCATCAACTCTCAAATAAGTGCACCGCTTGAAAAGGTGAATCAGCCACTGAGACTTGAGTTGCCGAAAGCACCAGCATTAGCTACTGAAGACCAGGTATTGTCGCAGGATGTAAGCAAGAATTAAATGCCTGGAATCAGCAAGAATCAGGACTTTCATCTTGTAAAACCTGGTTGAGAATGCATGATAGACTGAGTAAGAGCAGCAGCTACTTCCCATAAAGGAATGCAAGCACTTGGCCATTGTTAAAATGCTGCCTTCTGTGGTTCCCATTATCAGCTTCTGGTATTTGACGAGGAAGCATTGGATGCAATTGCAAAGCATTAGATGGTCTTTGTTTGGGATGATAAGGAATTATAGCGCATGCTCCATGTACGTATGGAACAAATCTTGCTGCAATATCAGATATTGTACGATGTAGCAGTTTTATGTAAGTAGATCTACAGTGACTTTCGATCAAAAAAAGAAAAAGATATACAGTGACAAAAAAGAAAAATAGAAAACAAAAGAACAAGAATTTGAGTGCCAGTGGGTCACAGTTCTGTTTGATTCCTGAAAACAATGGTCTGCTGGGAAATTCTTTTCCTCTAGCAATTTTTATCTAGATATGGCTAAGATGTGCAATATCAATTTTTTGGCCCTTGATAGTTAAGCAGTAAATATCTGCGAATTCTACGCAACTGCCCAAAAAATAAACTAACTTTTATACGCAGCTCTAAAATTTTACAAAATTATACTAAAAATCAACGACTTAATTGTTGTACTCTTAGGCTAAAAATACATTTTCTTCCTCAAAAGCTATTCCTTTGAAAACTCACCACATAAAAATCTCAGTGAATTCACAACAAATCTAACAACAATTTCATCAATATACATAATACAAATAAAAAAAAAGTCAAAAGATTATAAACTTTTTGAATATAGATTTATTAATTGTTTGATTTTTGAAAAAGTAAATTTCAAACATATATTTAATTGATTTTATACTAGTTAAAATTATTTTGCATTAGAATTCTTCAAAACTATTTTACAAGGCCAAAAATCAATCAGATTCGATCAGAGAATATGTCAAATATTGTTTTAAGATCATATTCTGCAACCAGCTACAAGAATCAAATTACTAAAGTAACAAAGATAATTTTCTCGATTAAGAACAGATATTAACCGATGGAAGATGTGTCACAGAGATAAATCGCCAAGTCACTCTAGGAAAGTAAACCCGTGCTAGAGCCTTCGATTCCACAAGTAAAATCTAATATAAACAAGGGATTACCAATCACATGGATTGAAATACTCAGTAGAGAGATTGAACAACATATTTGTATTAATTTGTATATAAATGTATGTATCTTACAACAAGCTTTCTGCCATTATTACAGTTGCAAAGTCCTATCTAAATAATAAGTCCTAATGACATAGAACTTTATCCCTTAGAATTATACTCTGCCTATACTTCTTCAATTAGAATCCTAACTGATTTACAATTTTGACCGATGCTTTCCTCCAACCGGTTACCAGATATTAGACTTATGGGCCCTGTCACTCGGCTTTTACAATTTTCTTTCAATCCACCAATTATAGCCCATAACTCCTTTTGGGCCAGCATCAACAATGCCCCCTTTTATAACCTATTGTTGAATAACTCGAAGCTTATAAAATCCTAGCTAGCCAAAAGCAAAATTGGTCAACTTTTATCTTTGTCATACACGTGTCACACATGCATCCATCTCCCTTTTGAGTTGGACTTTTAAGCGGTAAAAATAATTTGAAATCTGTTTATAAATTGCGTATTCCTCGTCAATCTATTCTTTTGCATGCTTTTAACATCCAAATCTTCCAACTTTATTACCATGTTTTGCCAATTGTTCTACCAATCATGTCAATAAGTTAAAAAGAAAAGAAACATTGAGCACTCCTTGCCTTCTCGACCATCTCAATGAAGTTCGATATGTTAGCCTAAGTGCCTTGTCATATGGTGATATCCTTGATGTTACACATGTTTGCATGCTTGATTTTGAGTTATTTTTAAAGCAAATTATGTGTTTTTGTATTAGAATACTCTCTGTTTTAGTTTCCTTTGTATCTCAGGTGTTTTTCTAGGTACATAATCAAAGTTAGAGAGAAATCGGACTAAAATAGGAAAGAAACGGTTGAATCGTGCGCATTAAACTGTTCAACACGCCTTGTCAACACGCCCATGCTAAGGAGCACGGTCAGGGTCAGAGGGTGTGCTGAAATACCTTACCTATGGCGAGAAGAAGCGATTTGCAACACGGTTTTCGAGAGCGACTAATAAGCTATTTACGTAGCTACAATCTAAGGCAGTAAACCTATCGATGCAGACTAGCACAAATGGTGAGTATCAAGGTCGTATTCTCGGGAAAGGGTGAACCTAGACCTACTGTAGCGTCTTATGTTATATAACCTAAAGAAATCAATGAAGTGTTGTTCTATGATTAATTATGAACAAATAAGTAATTAAATGTCAAATTATCTGAAAGGATTTAAGAAAACTCTTGAAGGAAAAGCAAACCCTAGGGAACCTAAGTTAATTGGATTTTTGTAAAGATAGAGATTAAATTGATTATCAATTGCAATTACCCGTGGACGAAGTCTTAATTGAATTCGGTCTCCCTCTCGAGATAACCGAATTCCTAAACCTAATAACCTAAAGTTGGAATCTCTTCCTAACGATCAATTATCCGATTAGCATTAAGGTTTAACCTGCTTCTATTAAGCTTTGTTAATTCTTAATCCGGCTAGTCAATTACGCTTATCTCTAAGTGATTATTAACTAGTTCTTGCTATTCAATTTTTCGATTACTAAACGAATCTCTCAATTATATAAAGCAATCTAAATTCCACAATTCACAACGTCTCATGAATAAAGTGACTTCTCATTAATAATAAAAGCAAGAAGAATCAAGGCTTGACAATCAAAATCTCATAACATTAAGATCAATCCAACAACATAGGAACCCCAATTGGGTTCAACAATTTAGCTACTCATACTAATAAGCATCACAAAATAAGGAATAAAATTAGAAAAGTAAATTAAAAGCATGTACACCCTTCTCTTTCAAGTTGGATGAGAAATTCTAATTTTCCAATTCAAAATATCAAACCTAATTTGCCTCTTGAATGCTCCCAAATCTTGTCTTGATCTTCAAATCGATGTTGAAACAAGTGTAATCCTTCCTTCAATTGATGAAATTGATCTCCCAAAGTCGAAAATTGAGGTCTAGAAGCAAATGAATTGAGTTCGTATAATGGAAATCAAGTCAGAAATTGAACCCTAATTCACCAAATCGTTTTTGCCTATATAGTCCCTTCAGCACGGCCGTGGTCAAGCCTGTGCTAGTTAGCACGGCGAGTCCAGCCGTACGAACCTCGCGATTCGGCCTGTTGACCTCTTCCAGCCGTGCCCTAGCCGGTGGCCGAGCCACCACAGCCGTGGTGGAGGTGGTGGCTACTAAACCGTGCAAAATGGTACTTTGGGGTAGCTTGACAATTCAGACGGCCGAGTCCAGTCGTGCTCAACCTCGTATCGCTAGTCCTTGCTCAATTTGATGGATTCTGATCCGTAATTGCGCGTATTTTCCTCGATTATTGACAATGTCCTTCGATAATGACCTGAAACGTGAAAGGAACCAAAAGACAGGTGATTCTAGCATAAAACGAGATAATTATGCACAAGAATGTAAACAATTGGGCATGTAAATATGGTAATATGATGCCTATCAAATCACCCCACACTTAAGCTTTTGCTTGTCCTCAAGCAATCAATAACTCAATACATGCACAAGCAACAATTACCCCTCATAATCCATGCTAAAGTTCACAATTCAACCCTATTCAACATATAAAGAATGAAACTCAAGTAACTAACAAGTTATACACCTTTAAGAAAGAACTATAATGATATCATCTCGAAACACAACTTATATAACAAATCAGCATTAACGACTGAGAACCATTGCCTCATAGGAATCTCTAAAATCACTCACAGTGTTTACAGGTAAATAAGGAAATTCTCTCAATACAGCTGCACAAAACCTGTTTACTATAAGCTTGCTCATAAATCTCATCTTCACTACCGCGAATAATTGAATACCAAAATCAAAGGGTCTTTTCAAGGGTTGTAATGAGGCTGAGGTAAAGGTACGGATATTTGGATAAAAGTGTAAAGTATAATGAAAAATTATGCACTTAATTGAACTGAATGCTTCAAGAACTGAGTGCTAAACAATAAAAGTATTCACTAAGCCTTATTTGAAGTAAAGGATGCTCACAAGATTCAAAAGAGCTAAAAGCTAAGAAGTAAGTAATAATTTTTTTTCTTTCTTTCTTTTTTTGATATATACTATGTATATATATTACAACAGCTTATGTAGGGGCTGCTGTGGTTATTGACATAAACAATAAGAATAAATATCCAATTTTGGATTGAAAGGAGCATCAAAGAATGACTGAAAAGATTAAGTGAATTAAAAACAATGTTAGGCACTATGATTCCATAAATGAAGAAACATAACACATAATTCCTCAATATACAGGGTGAAAGGAAAGACAGATGTAAAGAATGGTGTATGCGTAGTAATTAGGTGTAAATTATGAACAAAATGTTACGGCTCAAACTAGTTGACTAATGGAAACAAAGGGTAGGCTTTTGGCCAGATGTGGTGAAATCCTAAGTTGCCCAAATCATCTAATGGTATTCAAAAATTCATGTAACTGCAACAAGCATTATAGAGCAAGTTCTAGAAACGAAAGTAAGTACAAAGCACACTCAATCAAGAAAATTCATGAGCATAATGTGCAATGGATGCTCAATTTTTTTGGTTCAAAAACTCATGTTTGAAGTGGCTAAAATTTGCAATTGGTTCCCAGACTTATCAATGGAATCATCACATAAATTGAATACGAGGTTGACATAATCAAAGTTCACAGTCAAAGGTTATAAATTCACAAGGAACTCAAGTAACACCAGTTTAACCCGACCAAATTGACATGTTGAATACAGTGAAATTGCTTTCAAGAACAAAAGATAAATAGGGAGAATCAAGTACTAGTGTGTGAATTAAGTCATTAATTACGAAAGAATAGACTAAACTTGAATGTCATGCAAACCCTAGGTCCTAACATCCTAAGCATGGTCCATTATCATTGCTTTTAAATAATTAAGGGATACCCACCCCACATTTGAGTATAACACTGTCCACAGTGTTAGAAAAATTAAAACTGGGTATAGCATATAACTAGCACATCATAGTCCTTGAAGGTCATACTTAGTGTTCATTTCAAAATGGGAAAGCATCGTGTTCTACTAAAATAAATTAACATGAAAGGAAAAATAAAAGGAAAAATGAAAGGAAATAACACAAAATTAAGCATGCAAAAAGACAAGAAAATAAAATAAAATAAAATAAAGGAAAGAAAATAAAAAGAAAAAGGAAAAAGAAAGGTAGCACAAGTTTTTGTTTCACTACTAGGAGTCTGCTGATGGTGTATCCTCACTGGTTGGCATGGCTTCAATGATGAGCCTTTAAGCTTCAATGATGCACCATTTGGCACGGGTGGGGGCACGGCCGTGTTGACTAGCATGGCCTGGTGTTGCTGCCTGTGGTGCCTTCGGAAGCCGTGGTGAACGGCTGAAATCCCTCATTCTACATGTGTTTTCTCATCATGGGCTTGACTTCGGCCATGCTGATGAGCACGACCTGGTGTTGCAACCCGTGATGGCCATAGAAACCGTGGTGAAAGGGTTGATTCCGGGCTTTCCTTCACCATCTCAAGTCTCTAAACTCCCTACTTGCATTCGACACATATACGTACACATTTAGGCCGTAAATCAAACAAGTGAATCAAACGGGAAAGTCACACTTCACCGATTACTAAAAATCCGACATAAGTTATTCCAACACTAAGTTCATACAACTATGTTTAATATAAAAAGTAATTGTTCTAAAGATCAATAAGCATGCAATGAATGATAACATAAAAATGGACCGAAGAAAAGAGCATAAAACTAGAATGGGAATGCCCCCCAAGGGCGCTTCTTTTTTATTCTTGAGTCATTTAGCTGGACTCAATATGAATCATCAGTGTAGGTGCAGAATCATGTTAACCTGTTGCTCAGTCTCCAACGAGTTCCCGTGATACACCTTGAGCCTATGTCCATTGACTTTGAAATCACCCTTCTCGGGATGATGAAGCTCGACTGTGCCATATAGGAAAACTTGCTTAACCACGAAGGGCCTCGACAATCGACTCCTGAGCTTCCCTGGGAACAACCGAAGACGTGAGTTATATAGCAATACTCTATCTCCACTCTGAAACTCCTTGGGACCTTTGAGCCTCTGATCATGCCACTTCTTTGTCTTCGCCTTGTAAATTGAGGATTTTTCATACGCTTGTTGACGCCATTCCTCCAATTCACCCAGTTGCCACTGTCTTTCCTTACTTGCAAAATCAACATCAAAATTGCAAGTTTTAAGGGCCCAAAGAGCCCTGTGTTCTAATTTGATAGGTAAATGACAAGACTTCCCATATACCAACCTATAGGGCGTAAAACCTGTGGAGGTCCTATATGTAGTTCTAAATGCCCATAATGCATCATCTAGTCTCGAGGCCCAATCCTTTTGACTTACACCCACAATTCTCTCTAATATACGTTTTAAACCCCTATTAGTAACCTCAACTTGCCCACTAGTTTATGGGTGATAGGGAGTGGAGAACTGCCGCGTTACACCATAGCGCCTGAGTGCCTTCTCTAATTGAGCGTTGCAGAAATGCATTCCCTTGTCACTAATTAGTGCTCTAGGTGTGCCGAACCTAGCAAATAACTTTTTAAGGAACCTGCAAACAATTCTAGCATCGTCAATAGTTAAGGCCTGTGCCTCCGGCCATTTAGAGAAATATTCAATAGCTACTAGGATATACTTATTACCATTTGAGGAAGGGAAGGGTCCCATGAAGTCAATACCCCAAATGTCAAATATCTCAAATGTCTGCATACTGTTTTGGGGCATCTCATCACGGGCAGAGATATTACCTGAGCGCTAACAAGCGTCGCAAACCTGAACAAAGGTTTTAGCAAATTTGGAAGATAGTTGGCCAATAAAAGCCTACATCCAACACCTTCCTAGCAGTATGGTTTGCCGCTTGATGGCCTCCTACAGGTCCTTCATGACAATGCCTCAAGATCTGGAGACTCTCTTCGCCATAAACACTTCAGTGGATGACCTGGTCTGCACACACTCGATATAGGAAGGGGTCTTCACAAATGTAGTATTTTAAATCGGCAAAGAATTTCTTCTTTTGCTGATAAGTCATACCCTTTGGTAAGACCCTAGGCACAAGATAGTTAGCATAATCAGAAAACCACGGAGAACCAGAATATACCTTTAATGAGTACAAGTGCTCCTCTGGAAATCGATCATCTATCATGCTCTCATCAAGTGCATCCAAGCTCAGATTCTCCAGTCTGGATAGGTGATTTGCTGCCAAATTTTCTGTGCCCTTCTTATCTCTAATCTCAATGTCGAATTCCTGCAACAATAGAATCCATCTAATCAATCTTGGCTTAGCATCATGCTTATTAAACACCTCAAAGCTGAATGGTCAGTGAAGATGATGGTCTTTGATAAGATGAGGTATGATCGGAATTTGTCGAAGGCATACATGACAGCTAACAACTCTTTCTTTATAGTAGTGTAATGTTCCTGGGCTCCTGTTAATGTCTTACTGGCATAGTAAATGGGTTGGAACTTTTTATCAAACCTCTGTCCAAGTACAGCTCCAACTGCATAGTCACTAGCATCGCACATTAGTTCAAAGGGCAGCCCCCAATCAGGCGAAGCCATGATAAGGGCTGTGGTCAAAAGTTTCTTTAATAACTCAAAAGAAGATACACATGCATCATCAAAAACAAAAGGTGCATCCTTAACTAGCAATTGAGTAAGAGGCTTAGCAATCCTAGAGAAATTTCTAATGAATCTTCTATAAAATCCAGCATGGCCTAAGAAACTCCTAACAGCCCTAACAGAACTAGGGGGTGGTAGCTTAGATATTGTTTCTATTTTAGCTCTATCGACTTCCATCCCCGCATATGAAATCTTATGCCCTAGAACGTTTCCCTCTCTCACCATAAAATGACACTTTTCCCAATTTAGCACTAAGTTAGCCTCAATGCACCTAGCTAACATGCGTTCTAGATTTGCCAAACAGTGAGAGAATGAGTTACCAAAAATAGAGAAGTCATCCATAAATACCTCCATCGACTCTGCAATCATATCATCAAAAAATGGCCATCATACATTGCTGAAACGTAGCCGACGCATTGCATAGGCCGAAAGGCATTCGTTATAAGCGAATGTCCCGTGGGGGCAGGTGAAAGTTGTCTTCTCTTGGTCTTCAGGTGCAATTAAGATCTAAAAATATCCTGAAAAACCATCAAGGAAACAGTAAAACATGTGTCCTGCCAATCTTTCTAACATCTGATCAATGAAAAGAAGAGGGAAGTGATCCTTCCGAGTTGCATCATTAAGCCTCCTGTAATCGATGCACACCGAAACTCTATCAGTCTGCGGTAAGTATCACTCATCCCCGCTCATTTCGAATTATCGCATGCCTCCTTTCTTCTAAGACAACCTCGCATAGGGCTCACCCAAGAACTGTCAGAAATAGGGTACATTAATCCTGCATCTAGGAGCTTAACTACCTCCTTTTTCACTATTTCCTTTATGTTCATATTAAGCCGTCTTTGTGGCTGAACTACTGCTTTATAGCTATCCTCCATAAGAATCTTGTGAGAATAGAAACTTGGGTTGATCCCGGGAATATCAGCGATTTTGTAGGCAAAGGCCTTCTTATACCTCTGCAGCAGGTGGAGCTTTGAACAGCAAGACGCAGGAGCAGGCGCAGAACCTGATAGAGGAGATGGCCATGAACAACTACCAGTGGCAATCCTCTAGGAGTTGGCCGGTCAAACAAGGAATGGTCAACCAGTTAGACTCCACAGCAGCCTTGGTAGCTCAAGTGGAGCTTCTGACCAAGAAAATAGACCAGCTTTAGATGCCAGTTCATGCAGCCCAAGTAAGCTGTGAATTTTACGGTGGCCCGCACTACAGTACAAACTGTAATGTGGGAGGTATGTTTGCTTCTAGTAATAATTCTTCCTCTATTGTTTCTGCTGACATGGAACATGTAGACTACATGGGCAATGCCCCTAGACAGCAGCACATACAATCCCAGCTGACGTAACCATCCAAATTTCGGGTGGAGAAATGATGTGCGTAAAATACACAGATCTAAATGGGGTTTTTAAGATTGATTTTATGGACATTTGGATGTGAATTGGTCCCAACACTCACCCTATGCGTCTGTTTGTATGCATTAGGTCCAAAAGAAGTCAAAGGATGATAAAGGGAAGAATTTGAGCATAATTGGACACCGAAGCTGCCGAAACAAGCTAAGTACGAGCATGAGGAAGCTGAACATGGCCGTGTTGGTTTCAGCACTGGCCGTGTTCCCAACACAGGCACCAACACAACCGTGTTGGGTGTCATCAAACATCAAAGAAAAATAAGTTCTTAGGGAGCACGTACCATAGAGTAACACGCCAGAACACCAAACCGTTCCCAACACGGCCGAACACGGCCATGTTGGAGGCTATGCGAAATTAATTAAAAGAACAAAGAGAGGAAAGAGGAGAACGTCCCAAACCCTAATTTTCTCCTGGGTTGAGTGGAACCGCGAGGAAAGAGACTTGGATCAAGGTTCAACGGATTCCTTCGAAGATCGAGATTAGGCGGTTTGTTGATTGGTTTTAAATTCGAGTAGAACAGAATCGATTCACCGCAAGAGGAATCGCCATCATCCGGTGTAATCGCCTTCTCACATTTACTCTTTATTGTAATTGTATTCTTGTGGATTTTGATAATGAACATGATCAGCCAGATTGATTAAATCCATCGATTTCTTTACTATGTTGGCTTAGTATTATATTGTTGGATTGTTTCGCATTATTCATGAGACGTTGTGAATTATGTGTTCAGATTGCTGTGATCGAAGTCCATGGCACTTTGAATAAGCGAAGCCGGTTAATCGAAGATAAGGATAATTAACTCAGGGATTAACAAAGCTTAATGCTAATTTAAGAATCAATCGTTAGGAAGAGATTCCAACTTTAGGTTATTAGGAATTCGGTTATCTCGAGAGAGAAACCGACCGAATTCTGCACGGCATTTGGACACCAACCTCATCTGTTTGATTGTCAACTAGTTTAGGGCCTTTGCCGTCTTGGTTATTTAGTTATCCACTGCATCTTCTTAGAACTTAGCTATTAGTTAGTTTAGAAATTATTCATCATTTATTTTAGGTTAATATAATAAAGAATAAAGGAGTAACCCAGGTCACTTTTCTCGAACACGACTGATACCGCCATTACAGTGCACGATAGGCACACCGCCTTAAATTGTAGCCAAGACAAGTAGCACACATCAAGTTTTGGCACCGCTGTCGGGGAATGTTTGAAAACTAGACTGAAATTTGTGATGTGTGCTACTTGTGTTAGCTACAATCTAAGGCAATGTACCTATCGATGCAGTCTAGCACTAATGGCGAGTATCAAGGTCGTATTCCTCGAGAAAGTGAAAGCCCAGAGTTACTTCTTTTGTTCTTTGTTATATTAACCTAAAATGAATGATAAATAATTTCTAAACTAACTAATAGCTATAAGCTAAGTTCTAAGGGAGATGCACGAGTAATTGATAACTAAAATAACCAAGACAAGAAAGCAAACCCAAAGGGAACCTAAACTAGTTGACAATCAAATAAAAGATAAAGGATTGGTGAGTCTAATTATGCTACCCGTGGATGATTTCTAATCAATTCGGCTTCTCTCGAGATAACCGAATTCCTAAACCTAATAACCTAAAGTTGGAATGTCTTCCTAACGATTGATTCTTAAATTAGCATTAAGCTTTAATCCGCCTATTAAGCTTTGTTAATTCTTAATCCGGCTAGTTAATTATCCTTATCTCTAAGCCGATTATTAACCAGCTCTTGCTATTCAAAATTTCAATTGCCAAATGGACTTCTCAATCACACAAAGCAATCTAAACACACAATTCACAACGCCCCACGAATGATGCATTATTTTATTAATACTGAAAGCAAAAAGAATACAAAACTAACCCAAACAATCCAACAATATAATACTAAGCCAACATAGTAAAGAAATCCCAATGGATTTATTCAATCTAGCTAATCATGTTCATTATCAAAATACACAAGAATTCAATTACAACAATGAGTAAAGGTAGAGAAAACCCAATTACACCCTTGGATGAGAGTAAATGTTCCCAATTCCTCTTGCTCGAATTGAATCGATTCTTGTTCCTCTTGCTCGATTTGAAAACCAATCAACGAACCTCGCCCAATCATCGATCTTTGAAGGGAATCCAATTGAAACCTTGATCCAAGTTTCCTTTTCCCTTGGTTCCAGCTCAGAAAACCCCTAGAGAGAGAAAAATTAGGGTTTGGGACGTTCTCCCCCGCTCTCCTCTTGCTCTTTCTTTTAATTAATTCGTCCTGTCACTGCGAACATGGTTTGGTGTTCCTGGCCGTGTTACTCCCTGTGGTCGTGCTCCCTAACGCCTCTTCTTCTTTGATGTCTAATGCACCCAAAACGGCCGCTGGTGTTCGTAGTGGGAACACGCTGTTGAAACCAACACGGCCATGTTCGGCCTTCCTCATGCTCGTACTTAGCTTGTTTCGGCAGCTTTAACGTCCAATTATGCTCCAATTCTTCCCTTTATCATTATTTGACCTCTTAATGCATACAAACAGACGCATAGGATGAGTGTTGGGACGAATTCACATCCAAATATCCATAAAATCAATCTTAAAAACCCCATTTAGATGTGTGTATTTTACACACATCAGTTTGCTATTTGTTAATTTAGCCATTTTTTTATTATTTTATTTTATTATTTTTATTATTATTTATTTTCTTTTATTTATACATATTTATTTAGTTAATTTTATGATTTGGGTAGTGGATGATAAGGAGGTTCAATGCTAAACTCTTTGTGTGACACGTTGGAAAATGGGATTAGGAACCAAGAGAGTGCTAAAAATTGGGATACCCGTGCATCTTTAGAAGCTCGAGTGGAATCGTTTTGCAGGGCTACCGATCAACTCTCCACTCCTATCCTTTCATCTCAAGTTTTTTATGAATTTTATTGTGGTTTACATTTGAGTAATGATTATCCATTATATAGTGATGTTGCTCATTGTTCTTATAACTATGAACAGGTGAATTATACGGGAAGTTGGCAAAATGACTCATATGGAAGCACCTACAATCAAGAGTTGAGCATTCATTCACCCTTTGGATGGAGCTTAGATGGCCAAGAACCACTAGAATTTCAGCGGCCTAATCTTGCACCATCAACTCAAGGTGAAGAGTTAGTGTCGGAGGAGCTGATGATGAGGTTTATTGCAAGTCTTGAGGATAGATTCCAACAAACAGAGATGATACTTGAAGATCAACAAGCCTCGATTAAGAACATAGAGCATCAAGTAGGCTTAATCTTCAAGTTACTAGCTGAAGAGCAATTGGGAACTCCATCAAACGCTACTGAATCCGAGGAACACTTGAGCTCGGCCACTTTATGCTCAGGTGAGAATTTTTCTAGTTTATCTATTATGTTTGATGATGATGCTTCTATGCAGGACGACTCTTTAAACATGGAGATAGAACTAGAAAAGGAAGAGGCAAACATGATCCCTCTGAAAGACTATCAACAGGAACGTACAGTCGATGATGCTGAGTTGCAGTTAGAGGAATTTTTGGTGGATTTTCCACAAGTCCCTTCGTTGATGGAAGATGAGCACGAGTTATCCAATGAAGAAGTCTTGGAGGAGCTCGAGTTTCTTCTAGCAAGTGAACGAAGCCAAGGACTAGAGAAAACCATCGACGTTCCTGAAGAAATTGCCCAACCGTCGATCCTTCCAATTGGTGAAACTTTAGCTTTCAAATTGGAAGAGCCCCTAGAGCATCATGACTACGTGCAATTATACAAGGAGCGAGTTTTGCCCATCATACTGGCAGCTTGCTTGATAGTCGGGAAGAGGAAATTGACGATTATCCCTCTAAGCGGATACTTGAAAACATTTGCTTGCAAGAAGGATGGATGGTCATCTATCCCCACCGTTTGCTTTTCACCATGAGTCCAGCTAAGAAGACTCATCATATAAAAAAGAAGTGCTTTTGGGAGGCACCCTAAATTCTATTTTTTAATTTTAATAATTTACCCTTTATTGTGAACTTAGTTTGATTAGATTTTACAGTTTATTTTTGGTAAGTTTTATTTATGTTGAGTGTATGAGTTGAGGACTTATTGGTTGTGTAGGTGAGAAAGAGTGAGAAAGTGCTGAGAATCGCAAGTTTTGCATTTTCTAGAGATCAACACGGGCGTGTTCAAGACCGTGTTCATTAACACGGCCCCTGTTCTAATTGAAGAAAATCAAACTAAGATGAACACGTTCACAGTAGGCCACACTGGCATTTATGCCTGACCGTGTCCCCAACACGTCCCTGTGTTCCATAAACACGGGCGTGTTCTCAGAAGTTGGTAAGTCAGCACGTTTTAATTCGCTTAACACGGCCTGATATCTAGACCGTGTTCATGAACACGCCCCCACAGGTGAACACGTGTTCCAGACACCGCCTATATATACCACTTCATTTCGAAATGGCCAAAAATTTTGCTCTCCTTTTAGTTTTAGCAATTCTCTCCTCTCTTACTCTCTCACTTTTTATTTCTCATCTCGAAGGCTTTGGATATTGCGTTTGTCAAGTACCATGTCCACCAGACGAGGATTAGGAGTTTACAAGAGGAGGCGGACCGATGGTTCCTCTTCCTCTCGATCGTCAGCGCCGACCGACTAGTTCGTGCCAAATTAGACCACCGCAGTCAGCCATCGATTCCTACTTTCCAAGGGCAGCCCACCTTTGAGCGGTAGATATCAATCAATGAGGCACAAAGATTTGGGAAAGGGGCATAGGGTAGATCGGCCAAGACTAGAAACCGCTCTGACTTGCAAATGCAGTCACGACATCTCGAGATGCCCCCATTTCAGCATTTCTTTGAGATAGTTGAACCAACATATAGGGAGTTGACTGTGGAGTTTGCCAGCACTTTCTTTCTGCAGAGCCAGTTGCGGGACTTCCAACAACCGGATGCGATTAGTTTTAGACTAGCAGAGCAGTCTTTCAAGATGAGTGTGCAGCAGTTTGGGGTACACTTGGGTTTGTGGACTGATGAGGATGCAGCTGGGGAGGTTTACAATCGCTATATACACACGCCTAGTGTGTCATATCAGCAGATGTGGGCCAAGATTTCTGATGACATTGAGGGATACAGTGCCAGCCAGTCTAAGGCGTCTAACTTGCGTGAGGGATCACAGACTTGCATGCATTGGCCGCTCAGGACCATCACTGGCAGAGGAGATAGCGGTGGTGTAGTTACCCAACCCGACCTGTTTATATTTTATAGCATGCATCAGTACCAGTCCGTCGACATGGCATATTTGTTGGCCAGACAGATCAGTGCCTTCTGCAACAACTCAAAGAAGGTATTTTTCTGTTTTGGGACTTACATTACTCGACTGGCTAGGAGCTTAGGAGTTGTAGAGGAGGCGATACCACATTTGACAGAGCTAGGGGTGATGGAGACATTGGGACTTCCCCAATTAGTTAGTATGGGGATGGTGACTCATAGGCAGGGTCCGCTAGGACCAGAGTATAGGCTGAGGAATGCTCTCTTGGTAGCACTCAGAGAGGAGCGACCTGCCCCATGAGCCCATGATACACAGGATGTCCCACCTTCTTCTGATATTCCGGAGTCTTCCTCCAGACCATTTACTTCAGCTCCTTCTAGCTCTTCATCAGCTGTTTTAGGAGTCTCTCCAATTGAGTTTAGAGAGCTGCAGCTTACAGTGCAGAGGTTGGCAAAGGAGCAGTAGCAACATTTCATTCGACAAGAGGCTTTTCAGCAGGACCTTTTACAGCGTCAGACTGAGTTTCAAAGCCAGATGATAGCTCAGTTTGAGAGGCAGAGGGCTATGCTTCAGGCCCTGATTGAGCAGGGAGTGATGTAGATGATTCTATGCATGTTAATTGACTGTTTATCAGTCGTTTATTCGCGTATTTGAGTCATATTTATTCCAGTTTGATCGCATTGTGGTATGTTTATCAATTTTTCAGGTTTTCAGACTCCTCGATAAAGATTGATTGATTTACGGGTAGAAACTAAGCTATTTGGATGATTTACGCGTATTAGATGCTTATCGGAGTCGATTCCTTGTTGGTGCACAGTTTTGAGGCTTTTGCACGATCTCCTTTGGAAAATTTCAAAATTTTTTCATTTTATGGAGGTTGGTGCCCGTTGCATGGGCCGTGCATATTTGCATGGACCGTAGCACGAGTGGTGGGCTACTTTTGCAACCTACACTTAAGGCAGTGAACCTATCGATGCGGTCTAGCACTAGTGAGTATCAAGGTTGTATCCCTGGAGATCCGGTAAACCTAAAGTTACTACTGTTCGTTATGTTATTTAATCTGAAATAAGTTGTGAGAAGTCTAAATTAATTAACTAATGCTTATGAATGCAAATAAAGGAACAACAACATCTGACAATCGAAAAACAACCGTAACAAAGAAGCAAACCCAAAGGGAACCTAAGTGATGGGATTCTAAGGTTGATTTTATAAACTGCCAATCTTGCTACCCGTGCCTAAATCCTGAATCAAACTCCGCTCCTCTCTTAAGCTCACTGAGTTCCTAAATCTGCACTAACCTAATGGAATCTCTTCCTATCGAATTATTACAGATTAGCATTAAGCGTGATTTAGAACTATTAAGAGTTGTTAATTCTTAATCCTGCGAGTGAATTAACCTTATCTCTAAGTGTTAATTACCAGTTCTTACTATTTAATTTCCAGTTGTAAAAAGCATTTCTCAATGTCAAGAAACAACCCAAAAGACAATTAATTTAACGTCTCAAATTAATTGAATCAAATTTTATTACTAAACAGTAAGAAGATTACAAAAATGGCAGATAAAAAAAATGCAATATGCACGGAGATAGAACTAATTAAAAAAATTCAAGTTACTAGCTGAAGAGCAATTGGGAACTCCATCAAACGCTACTGAATCCGAGGAACACTTGAGCGCCGTCACTTTGCGTTCAGGTGAGAATTTTTCTAGTTTATCTATTATGTTTGATGATGATGCTTCTATGCAGGACGACTCTTTAAACATGGAGATAGAACTAGAAAAGGAAGAGGCAAACATGATCCCTCTGAAAGACTATCAACAGGAACGTACAGTCGATGATGCTGAGTTGCAGTTAGAGGAATTTTTGGTGGATTTTCCACAAGTCCCTTCGTTGATGGAAGATGAGCACGAGTTATCCAATGAAGAAGTCTTGGAGGAGCTCGAGTTTCTTCTAGCAAGTGAACGAAGCCAAGGACTAGAGAAAACCATCGACGTTCCTGAAGAAATTGCCCAACCGTCGATCCTTCCAATTGGTGAAACTTTAGCTTTCAAATTGGAAGAGCCCCTAGAGCATCATGACTACGTGCAAATATATGAGGAGCGAAGTTTTGCCCATCATAACGGCAAATTTGCTTGACCTGTCGGAAGAGGAAGTTGACGATTATCCCTCTAAGCGGATATTTGAAGCCATTTGCTTGGAAGAAGGATGGATGGTCGCCAATCCCCAACGTTTGCTTTTCACCATGAGTCCAGCCTAAGAAGACTCATCACATAAAAAGAAGCGCTTTGGGAGGCACCCCAAACTTTATCTTTAATCTTTAATATTTTAACCTTTTGTTTTGAAACATTTTATTAGTTTTAGTTTTCATATTTCGGTTTCGATTTTATTTCTTTATTTTATTATTTTCGGATTCTACCGAGGAGGCACCGAATTTCCACAACATCGGCCTCGATGGATGATCGGTACCCCTAGATCTTTTTATTTTTCCGCATTTATTTACTTTATTTTTCATACATGTCATGCACTTGGATTGTATTGCCTTTGATATCTTAGTTGAGCATTCCATGCGGGGTATCCATAACATTTTACACTGAGGACAGTGTGTTCTTCAAGTGTGGGGTGCTTATGGATAAACCTTAATCTCTCATATGGATTTTTAATATATCCGAAATTGCTATGGCTAGGTGTTGTGTATTTTTAGGGATGTTAGGACACTGTGTTTTTATGCACTTGAGTATGCTATTTTTGGTCGATTGATGACTTGATTTATAGAATTGTAGTTACTTTTCTTTGCTGTTCATTGTCCTTAGAAAACAATTTATGGTGTTTTACACATCAACCCTGCCGGGTTAAACCGGTGTTATTTAATTATTTTTTCGAATTGTCGAATTTTAACTTAGAACATTGATAATATCATATGCATGTGTTTCTTAAGTAATGATTCAATTAATGATGTTGCGAACCAACTGCACCTAATACCACACCTGAAAGTGAGATTTTGAGCCAGTTGAGTATTCATTATACTTATGCTCTTTATATTTCTTGTTTGAGTGTGCATTGTACTTAACTTTGCTTCTAGAACTTGCTTTGTAATGCGTGTTGAAGTTACATGAATATTGTGAATACCATGAGTTGATTTGGGCGATTTGGGATTCACCACATTTGACCAAAAGCCTAACACCTTATGTTTCTATTAGTTAGCCAGTTTTTGAGCCTTAACCTTTTCTTCATAATCTACACCTATACACTTCAATTATACCATTCTTTACATTTATCTTTCCTTTACCCTTATGCTGGAATTTCTTTCTATGATTTATTCAACTTTATGTGGGATTAAAATGCTAGTTGCTATGTTGGTAAATTCACTAAATCTTTTTTATATTTTAAATGCTCCCTTTGATCCAATTTGTATTTGTTATTCTTTATGTTTATTCGAGTTATATGCAGCGGTCGCTAATAAGCTGCTAGTTCATTATTCAAAAAAAAAACAAAAACAAAAAACAAAAAAAAGAAAACAAAAAGAAAGAGAAAAAAAGAAGAAGAAGAAAAAAAAAGAATATATAATAAACAAATCTCTTTAATTATTTATCTTTTTATTGGATTTAGAGCATTTGCGAGCGTTATTCTATGAAGTAGGGATTTTAGTGAATGATTCTTTTTGTGATCTTAGGCATTTAATCCTTTCAGCATATACTATTGTTTATCGCACGAATTCCAACACTTTCACACTTCTATCCAAATCTCCGTACCTTTACCTTAGCCCCATTTCAACCTTGGTAAAGACCCTTTGATTTTGGTATTTACTTATTCACAGTAGCGAAGATATGATTTATGAGCAAGCTTATGGTGAGCGGGTCTTGTGCATTTGCTTTGAGGGATTTGTTATTCACCTAATATACACTTTGAGCGACTTGAGTGATCCCTGTGAGGCATTGGTTCATGATGTTTCAGGTTGAGTTGTCATTTAAGTTACTCATGCATTAATATTATTTCCATTCTTTGTTAATGATTTGTAATTTGATTTATGATTGAGTATCCTTTGAGATGTGTTGAATACTCTCTGTTGTGGACTAGGGGCATAAACTGAAAGGAATTGCTAACTCGTAGTTTTATGGGGTGAGTTGTTAATTGCTTCGAGGACAAGCAATAGCTTAAGTGTGGGGTAATTTGATGAGCATAGTTTTACACATATTTGCTTGCATATTATTGCGTATGTTCTTAGCAATTATTGTGCTTTTATTCCCAGATCACCCGTGTTTTGTGTTCTTTTGCATTTCAGGAACATTTATAGGACCATCATCGGTGTTTAAGCAATTATAGATCAATACGCGTCGGAAACGGACGAGAATTCATCAAGATCGACAAGAGCCCATTAATGTATACATTGAGCACGGCCTCGGACTCCGGCCGTGCTCAACCATTGGCTTTGATTCTTGAATTGGCACTGGGCACCTGCTCAGAGCCACCACGGCCTTCAAGATGCCTTCCGGTGGTGGATAACACTGGAGCAACACGGCCCGTGGTGGCCAACACTAGAGAAACACTACCGTGGTGAAACCCTACTTAGTGAGATCCATACTAAAGACGGCCTTGAACACGTCCGTGCTGAGTTAAATATATAAGAAAAATGAATTTTTCTTGTGAGGGAGAGGAAAAAGAGTGACACAGAGCCCTACCGGGTTCGGCTCGCGACAAAGATTGAGCAGAGAGTCATGGGAGTAAGAATCCCGGAATCGCAAGGTTCCGGTGCAAAACCGTAGTGGAAGCAATTCAAGAGGCGTTTGGGAGATTAATCAAAGTGTAGATCCGGATTTGGAGCCGTTCATCCAATTCGAGAGAAAAAGGTGTACATGTTTTATTTTCATTATTCTTTCATTGTAATTGATTTCCTAGATTGTTTTAAACATGAACATGTTTAGCTAGACTGATTTAATCCATTGGGATTTCTTTACTATGTTGGCTTGATATTATATTGTTGGATTGTTTGAGTTGGTTTTGTATTCTTCTTGTTTTCAGTATTAATAAGATTATGCATTATTCATGAGACGTTGTGAATTATGATGTTTAGATTGCTTTATGAGATTGAGAAATCCGTTTGGCAATTAGAATTTTGAATAACAAGAACTGGTTAATAATCGCTTAGAGATAAGGATAATTAACTAGCCGGATTAAGAATTAACAAAGCTTAATAGAGGCGGATTAAAGCTTAATGCTAATCTAAGAATCAATCGTTAGGAAGAGATTCCAACTTTAGGTTATTAGGTTTAGGAATTCGGTTATCTCGAGAGAGAAACCGAATTCGGTTAAGAATTTGTCCATGGGTAGCATAATTAGACTTACCGATCCTTTATCTTTTGTTCGGTTGCCAACTAGTTTAGATTCCCTTTGGGTTTGTCTTCTTGTCTTGATTATTTCATTTATCAATTACTCCTGCATCTCCCTCAGAACTTAGCTTGTAGTTAATAGTTAGTTTAGAAATTATCATCATCCATTTTAGGTTAATATAACAAAGAACAAAGAAGTAACTCTGGGCTTTCGCTTTCCCGAGGAATACGACCTTGATACTGACCATTAGTGCTAGACTGCATCGATAGGTACACTGCCTTAGATTGTAGCTAACACGAGTAGAACCCATCAGTGTGCAGTTTGGAGGATTACCCAGCGAGGATCCCAATGCACATATCTCTAATTTTTTAGAGATTTGTAACACATTCAAGATAAATGGAACAACCGATGACGCCATTCGGCTGAGATTGTTTCCATTTTCCTTGAAGGACAGAGCTAAGAGATGGTTGCAATCTCTTCCATAGCAAACGATTATTACCTGGAGGGCGTTGGTTGAAAAATTTTTATATAAGTATTTTCCTCCCGCTCAAATTGTTAAACTTAGAAATGACATATCTTCTTTTGTGCAGTTTGATGATGAAAGCATGTACGATGCATGGGACAGGTTTAAAGATCTTTTGAGATGCTGCCCACATCACGGATTGCCAGTGTAGATGCAGGTTCAGACCTTCTACAGCGGGTTGAACCTTGCAACGAGGCAGATGGTGGATGCTGCAGTAGGTAGGGCGCTAAACAGTAAGACCTCGAGCAAGCTCAGAACCTGATAGAGGAAATAGCCATGAACAACTATCAGTGGCAATCCTCTAGGAGCCGACCAGGAAGACAGGGAGTGGTCAACCAAGTGGACTCTACAGCAGCCTTGGCAGCTCAGGTGGAGCTTCTAGCCAAGAAGATTGACCAACTCCAGATGCCGGTTCATGCAGCTAACGTTGGCTGCGAGTTTTATGGTGCTGTAATGTAGGAGGTGTGTTTGCTTCATCCTCTACTACTTTTCCATCTAATTCTGCTATGTCTTCTGATGTTGAGCAGGTTGACTATATGGGGAATGCCCCAAGGCAGCAGAACGATCCTTACAGAATACATACAACCCTCGGGTGGCGAATCATCCCAACTTCAGTTTGGAGGAACAATAACGCCTGTGGTCCACCTGATTTTCGGAGACTTCATCACAGCCCGTAGCAACATTCACTGGGCTCGCACAAGCTCCTCCTCTACCAGAAAAGAAGTCAAATTTAGAGGAGCTTATGATGAAGTTTGTGGCGTCTACGGAGATGAGGTTCCAGCAAACTGATAGTGCACTTAGGAATCAGCAGGCCTCGATTCAGAACTTGGAGACCTAGATTGGCCAAATCTCTAAGATGTTGTCTAAGAGGCAACAAGGAGCACTCCCGAGCACCACTAAGTCTAACTCGAGGGAGCACATGAACGCCATCACTTTGCATTCAGATAAGTTAGTTTCAGCTCCTTTTAAGCCTATTTTTGATGACGCCACTATTGATGTGCACGTTGAGGCGAGCAGTAAGGTTAGGGAACCTGAGGGACAAAAGGTGAAATCAATTCCAGTAAGGGAATATAAACCTAAGATTCCTTATCCTGCTACAGCTAAACAAGTAGAGGCGAAAGAGTAGTTCAGTAAGTTCTTAGATATTTTTAGATAACTGCATATTAACTTGCCTTTTATTGATGCATTGGAGCAAATGCCGAAGTATGCTAAGTTCTTAAAGGACATACTTAGCAGAAAAAGGAAGTTGGAGGAGGTTGCCTATGTGCAGCTTAACGAGGAGTGCTCAGTGGTGTTTCAAAGCAAGTTGCCAGAGAAACGTCACGATCCAGGGAGTTTCACTATTCCCTGCACTTTAGGTAATTTGTGTGTTGATGATGCATTAGCTGATTTAGGGGCTAGCATAAATGTCATGCCCACTAGTTTGTTCAATAAGCTAGGTTTGGGGGAGGCAAAATCCACTAGGATGTGCATTCAATTACCTGACCGTTCTGTTAAGCTTCCTAGGGGAATTGTGGAAAATGTGCTAGTTAAGGTAGATAAGTTCATATTTCTTGTGGACTTTGTGGTTTTGGATATGGACAATGATCATGGTGTACCATTAATTTTGGGGAGACCTTTCCTTGCCACAGCTAGATCTAAAATAGACGTATTTGAGGGGAAGTTAGAACTTAATGTAGGGGATGACTGTGTCACTTTTAGTTTACCCTCATTTGATAGTTCTTCCACCGACCATGTTCATGCCATTTGTAGTATTGATGGAATTGATCTTGCATGTAATACACAACCACAAGATGTACAAATGGATGATGCTATACATGTTTCTTCCTCTATTAGTATGTGTTATTCATCTGAAAAAAAATAACTTGTATCAATATGAGACTTTATGCTATGATAGACCCGAGAAGGGTAGTTGCAAGTTTGTTTTTGACAGGTCACTTAACCGGAATTCGGAGTGGATGAATGGACATCCCAAATCGGTCCAGAGAGCACCTCCTTGGTCATCTACCGCACACATCAGACCTTCTCATTGCGCTTATATGCCTCGAGCCCCAACTTACATTGAGCCTACCTTCTTAATTTGCCCACAATGCAGGAATGCTGATGTAGAGTCCAGTTAGATGACTCGAACAAAAAGAAGCGCCTTCGGGAGGCATTCTCGAATCTATTTTTGCTTTCTAAATTTTTGAACATTTTTATTTTATTTTATGTAGTAATTTGTAGTTAGATATTTCAGTCTGTTTTTAGTGAGTTTGATTTTGAGGAGATGCTATCTTATTGAACCCTTTACTAGATGTTGCTTAGGGATGTGTTTATTCTTGAGTTTTGTAGGAGTTAGCCTACTTGATGCTCGTACGTAATTTTGAGGACTAACATATTTTGAAGTCTTAAAGTACACATCAAGGGCAGTATCTAGTAGACTTTCTAGTTTTTATCTCCTTTTGTCGTCTTGTTTTTCTCTTAGTTTTCAAATTTCTTTTATGGACTCCCATAATTAGCTTCATTTTACGTATTTTATCCCTTTTATTTTGGAGTGCCTACCTTGTTCACACTGAGGATAGTGTTTTTCACAAGTGTGGGGTAGGTACCGTAGATTTGTGTAGGTACCAATTTTGTCTTTGCTGTTTTTATCTTGTTTTAATTTCCCTTATTGATTGAGTCCGTTCATTATTACTGTCCTTATCTTGAGTTTTGTTTTAATCGAGTAGTTAATGATTTTCTTTCTTTTGAATGGACCCTTATTGCTTGTATCGAATCTTTGTGGGAAGAAGGCAATGAACGAATCTCTTAGTTTCAATCAAGCCAGGTAAAACTGGTGTTTTTCCTTAATCCTTTCATTTCACTTTATCTTGGATATAGAACATTGTTAATTTTGATGCGTATTAGATTGTTTAATTGTTTAAACTCTAGTTTGAGAGTTCATGCAATTTTATCCCACTCAATCTCAATGGTGAGGCTTTATGCTCCATTCTGTTTTTAATTAGTGAGCATCGTGCAGAATTTTTGTTTCTATAACTTGCTTTGTGATGACCTTTAAGATTACATGAATTGTTGATAGTCATGAGATGATTTGGGCACTTAGGTATTACACAATTTAGCCAAAAAGCCTAACCCGGTTTTTTCCTTTAGTGAACCCATTTTGAGCCTTAGCCTTTTTCTTTCATTATAAATTAAATCTGAGTAAGTGGTTTGAGAAGAGATTCCTCTTCCTCCTCTTAGGAATTATGGGTTTAATCACTTGAGAAAGGTTTAAACCTAATTTTGTGGAATGCCAAATCAACTCTTCATTTGAATTAATTGCTGTTTGTTTTAACTTATTAGGGGGATTCACTACCTAAATAGGTTTTATCCTTGATAAATTAATGTATGACCTAAGTGAGTGGTTTGAGAAGAGATTCCTCTTCCTCCTCTTAGGAATTATGGGTTTAATCACTTGAGAAAGGTTTAAACCTAATTTTGTGGAATGCCAAATCAACTCTTCATTTGAATTAATTGCTGTTTGTTTTAACTTATTAGGGGGATTCACTACCTAAATAGGTTTTATCCTTGATAAATTTACCAATCTTTTTTATCTTTATTTTCAAGATTATTTTACTTTTAAATATAATTACACCCAAACAACTTTTTGATTGCTAAACATTAGTATAAGATTGAAGGTAGTATTCACAATTAGGTCCTAAGTGGAACGATACTCTTACTTATCATTATATTACTTGATACGATCGGTGCATTTTTCCATGTGCGGATAGCATGCATCAACTTCTAGACCACTTCAACTACTTCATAAGGACTTGTTTGGACCTACAAGAGTAGCTAGTTTGGGTGGAAAGTCATATGCATTTATGATTGTAGATTATTACTCTAGATTTACTTGGGTTAATTTCCTTGATCATAAGAATGAGGCTTTTAATATTTTCAAATCATTTGCAAAATGAGTTCAAAATGAAAAGAGATATTTGATTTCTTTTATAAGTAGTGATAATGGAAAAGAATTTTAAAATGATCTTTTTAAAAACCTTTGCAAAGAATTTGGTATATTACACAATTTTTCATCTCCTAGAACACCACAAAAAAGTGGAGTTGTGGAAATAAAAAATAGAACTCTAGTGGAAATGGCTAGAACTATGCTCAATGAGTATAAACTCCCTTCCTACTTTTGGGCAGAAGCCGTTAACACTAGTTATTATGTTGCAAATAGAGTTTTCAAAAGACCTTTGTTAAATAAAACTTCTTATGAGCTTTGAAATAGAAGAAAGCCTAAGGTTTCATATTTTAGAGTATTTGGATGCAAATGCTACATTTTTAATACTAAGGATAATCTTGGAGAATCTGACTCTAAAACCAATATTGGAGTCTTCCTAGGCTACTTCACCTCAAGCAAAGCTTATAAAGTCTTTAACAAACATACTTTAGTAGTTGAAGAGTCTATGAATTTTGTTTTTGATGAATCTAAAAGGCTTTATCTTGAGAAAGGTACTTATGTGAATGATCTTGTAGGTGCATTTGAGGAGCTAGATGTGAATCTTGATGACCCATCAAAAGAAGTTGACAAACCTATAGAAGGGAATCGAGAAGATCAACAAAATCATGATGCAACTCAAGATCCTCAACCATTGGAAAATTCACAAAGTCTTCTCAAGGAGTGGAGCTTCAAAAAGGATCACCCTCTCACTCAAGAGTTATTGATGAGGCTCTAAATAATGAAAGTTGGGTGATTGCTATGCAAGATGAACTCAACCAATTTGAAAGAAACAAAGTATGGAAACTTGTTCCTAGACCTAAGGATCACCAAATTATAGGGTGTAAATGGGTATTTGGAAACAAGTTGGATGAGCAAGACTCTATAACTAGAAATGAAACTAGATTGGTTGCAAAAGGATACAACTGATGTGTGCTAAGTCAAGCAAGACTATGACCTAAGGCAGTGTACCTATCAGTGGAGTACAGCTAACGGTGAGTACCAAGTGTCGTATTCCCCAAAGAACGTGTGAACCTAAATCTACTCAATCTTCTCTGTTATCTAATCACAGAACATAAATGGTGTTGATGAGTAATTTCTAAATTAATTAATAGCTACTTTAATTGTTGTCGAACTACGTATACTAGGGAATGATTAATTCAAGTAAAAGAATAACCATTTGGGAATTCTTGTCTCTAAGGAATGGAAACTAAGGGTGGAATTGATTGATTGAATCTAATTTCCGTGGGAAAATCTCTACACAATTAATGCCTTTCTCAAGGACACTAACATCTTAACTTAGATTAATTAGGTTGAAATCTCTTCCTAACTCTAATTACCCAAATTAGCATTATGTACCATTTAACACTATTGAGAGTTGTTAATTCTCAATCCGGTAGAACGAAAACCCTATCTCTAGGTGAATTCAATTATAGGTTGCAAAGGACAATCTAAACCTAAACGTCTTTCTCAAGATCATTCAAATTCTTAAAAATCATTCAACAAGATATGAAGAACAAATCAATAAATACTTCCATTTCAAACCAATATTGACAATCAATACATTCAATTCAAAATTGAAGTACAAAAATCCCTAGATAAAGAACCCCAATGGGTTAATAAGCTTAGCTAATCATATTCATAATCACAACCAATAAGAATTCAATTACAAAAAAAATGAGTAAAGGTAGAGGAACCCGAATACACCCTTGGATGAAAGTGAAGAGCTCTAATTCCTCGTGCCCAATTTTGGATCGATTCTTGTTCCTCTTACTCGGATTGAAACCAATCGACAATCCTCACCAATCTTTGATCTTCGAAGAGAATCCAAGTGAAACCTTGATCCAAGTCTCCTTTTCTCTTAGTTTCAACTCAGAAAACCCTTAGACAGGGAAAAAGATGAGTTTTGGACGTCCTAACCCTAGCTGCCTTCCTCTCTTTTCTCTCTTCGTTCTTTTAATTAATTTCCCTTGTCGCCGCCAGCACGGCCGTGTCCCTGGCCGTGTTAAGGACACGGGTTGGTGTTCCTAGCCGTGTTACTCTTTGTGGCCATGCTTCATAAGATCTACTTCTTCTTTGATGACCAACACGGCCGTGTTGGGTCCCGTGTTGGTAACACGGCCTGTGTTTGTGACCGTGTTGAGAACACGGCTAGTGTTGAGACCAACACGGCCATGTTCAGCTTCCTCATGCTCATACTTAGCTCGTTTCGGCAGCTTAGACGTCCAATTATGCTCCAATTCTTTCCTTTTTCATTCTTTGACTTCTTTTGGACCTAATGCACACAAACATACGCATAGGGTGAGTGTTGGTACCAATTCACATCCAAATATCCATAAAATCGATCTTAAAAACCCCATTTAGATGTGTGTGTTTTACGCACATCAAGTAACCCCACACTTAGCTCATTGCTTGTCCTCAAGCAATCAAAAGTAAAATAAGGAAAATAAACCACTAAGAGACAACACTTAAACTGACAGACAAACTAGAAAGCTCCTGCACATATCCTTAACAAGTGTAAGTCAAACAGAAAGAAACGAAGCAATCAATTCAAGTATCACAACCAAGATGTAATTGATTCACAAAATACTATCTCAACAAAATTATTTAGAACCAACTCCTCACTAGATTCACTCTAAATCACTCAAAGTGTTTAAAGGGGTAGTGTTTAATCGCTCAATGCATCAACTACTGCCTTACTTACTATATGCTTGCTCTTAAATCCTACTCCTACCACTTATGGAGAGTCAACAACCATGTCAAGAGGTCTTTATAAGGGTTGTAATGGGGATTAGGTAGGGGTAGGTAAATTTAGTCAGAGTTGAACCTATGGTGTTCTGCAATGAAATACATGACATGCACACAAGCCACAAAAATTATAAAGGATAAACAATGAACAGTAGTCCAAGGTGGGAAATAAGAATCAAGTCAAAATGTTTAGCTCACTTACTTTCTTTCTTTTCGTCACCTTTCCCTCTTATTCTTCTATTTCTATATTTTTCTTCTTTCTTTCTTCTTTTTTCTTTTTTTTTTCTTTTTTTATAAGGGAAGAACATTCACATAATAGAGTGAACTTCTTTTTGGATTGAAGTAAGCTGCTACAAGATTCCAAAGCTATTCCCAAGATAAAAATTCCCAATAAAAATAACTCATTTGCAAAATCATAACCCAAAGTAGAATAAAACTAAGTGGTAATGGAATATGATACAAGAAATGGTGAAAGAAGGGGTTATCTACAGAATCAATAAACAAATGAAGGCTATTTGGCTAGAATGAAAAACCTAAGTGCCTCTATCATACCAAAGTATTAAACTCTCCTTGTGGCCCTTATAAGCATTACTGAGCAAGTTCTAAAGGTAAAGACAGTAATTGACACTCTCAACAAGAAATAAATACAAGCATATCAAGTGTATGCTTACAATTGAGGCTCAATTTCTCACAAGTGTGCTTTTTGAGTAGGTTCCAAACAAAAATCATCAAAACAGAATTAAATAAACCAAAGCAACTTAGTGCAAAACTCAAACTAATTATCTTACATTCTTCCGCAAGACTCAACACTATCGGTTTTACCCGATCACATGGACATAAACAGGATTTCAAAAGCAAGTCAACAGTAAGAGCATCGAAACAAAGTGAAGAATTTTTAAAATTTTACAAAAAATTGCACAAAGAATAAACAAATAACTGAGATGGAATAAATGAAATGCGATGTATACACTAGAAAAGGATCTGAATTTCATATACAAAATAATAGAACATGAAAGCAAGTATATATTGATATCACCACCCCACACTTGAAGGACACACTGTCCTCAGTGTACAAAATATATGAAATGAAAAAGGAAAAAGGACTAATACTGCCCTGATTATGGCTCCGGAGTGAAAAGAGGTGCATCAGGGTGTTGGCTGGTCTGTGGTGGAGGAGTGGCTGCTCTATGAGGATCGGAAATAGTGTCACATGCAGAAGCTGGTGGATCAGCAGGAGCAGCATCAATATGAGGCTCGTTAGGCTGTTGTGTTGAAGGGTGCTCAGTCGGAGAGGGAGGGCCAGCTGGATCATCCGCTAGAGGGATGTCAAAATGGCTCTGCTCTGGAACCCGGCTCTGTGGACAAGCAGGTGCAAAGTCTGTAGCAAAAATATCATCAAACATGTCATTGGCCATAGAGGCCTCTAACCTACCTCCCTGCTCAATCAGGGCCTGAAGCATAGCCCTCAGCCTCTCAAACTGAGCCATCATCTCGCTTTGAACCTCAGCCTGACGCTGTAAAAGATCCTGTTGAAAAGCCTCTTATCGAATGAAATGTTGTTGCTGCTCCTCTGCCAACCTTTGCACTCTAAGCTGTAGCTCTCTAAACTCAATTGGGGAGACTCCTAAAACAGCTGAAGAAGACCCAGAAGGAGCTGAAGTTGACAGTCTCGAGGAATACTCCGGAATATCAGAAGAAGGTGGGACATCCTGTGTACCATGGGCTCGTGGGGCAGGTCGCTCCTCTTTGAGTGCTGCCAAGATAGCATTCCTTAGTCTATACTCTGGTCCTAGCGGACCCTGCCTACGAGTCACCATCCCCATACTAACCATTTGGGGAAGTCCCAACGTCTCCATCACCCCCAGCTCTGTCAAATGTGGTATTGCTTCCTCCAAAACTTCTAAACTCCTAGCCAGTCGAGTAATGTAAGTCCCAAAATAGAAAAATACCTTTTTTGAGTTGTTGCAGAAGGCACTAATCTGTGTGGCCAATAAGTACCCCATGTTGACAGATCGTCGGTGCATGCTTTGTAAAGTATAAACAGTCACGGGTAACTACACCACCGCTATCTCCTCTGCCAGTGATGGTCCTAGCCAGCAATGCATGCAAGTACCGCAGTCCCTCAGGCAAGTTAGACACCTTAGACTGGCCGGCATCAGATCCCTCGTTGTCATCAAATCTCGGCCCACATCTACGGATATGACACACCAGTGTGTATACAGCTGACCAGAACCTCTTCAAATGATCCTCCTCACCACAAGCCTAAGTGTACCCCAAACTGTTGTACACTCATCTTGAAAGTCCGCTTTGCTAGTCCGAAACTGATCGCATCCGGTTGTTGGAAGTCCCGCGAACTGGCTTTGCAAAAGAAAGTGCCGGCACACTCCACAGTCAACTCCCTATATGTTGGTTCAACAATGTCAAAAAATGTTGAAATGGGGGCGTCTTAAGATATCGACGGACCGCACTGCAAGTCCGATAGTCTCCACGCTGCCTATCCTACGCCCTTTTCCCAAATCTTTGTGCCTCATCGATTGATATCTCCCGCTCAAAGGTGGGCTGCCCTTGGAAAAGTAGGAATCGATGGCGCCAAGTGGTCTAATTTGGCCCCGAACTAGTCGGTGACGACAATCGCGAGGAAGAGGAACCATCGGTCCGCCTCCTCTTGTAAACTCTTGATCCTCGTCTGGTGGACATAGTACCTGAAAAGGAAACTTTTAGTACTAAGGATCAACAAAATTCTAGCAGCATAACGGCATAAAATGAACAAACCAAACGATTTAACTCGATAAAATTAAACTGCTCAATGTCCTGCAAAGAAAATTTAATCCACAACACTGCCAGGCAATGCTAACCAATTAAATTTGCAATTCATCCATATGGAGTTTACTTCGTCATAATCCATCACAAGGCAAACCAACATGCTAATGGCCGACAATAATAATAATAAAGAGAAAAATAAGGAATTAATCATAATCATAAATAATGGTGGAAATAAAAATGGAAAATATGAGCAAGTTAAGTATATAAACTACATTACAGCAAATAAAAGAAAATCAAGCACAAACATGAATGTAAATGCATCCACCATATAATAAAATAAGGAAATAAATTAAAAAAAATTGAAAAAATTAAAACACAAATTTGAACACAAAGAAAACATAAATTTGAACTAATATCAAAATAAAATAATAGAAAATGAAGTTGGAGGATACTTACTTGATAAACGCAATATCCAAAGCCTTCGAGATGAGAAATAAGAGAGTAAGAGAGGAGAGAATTGCTAAAACTAAGGGGAGAATAAAATTTTCGGAGATTTTGAAATGAAGTGGTATATATAGGCAGTGTACGGAACACTCCCGTGTTCACCAACAGTGGCCGTGTTAAGGAACACGGTCTGGATATCAGGCCGTGTTAAGCGAATAAAAACGTGCTGACTTACCACTTCTAAGAACACGCCCGTGTTTCGGACACGGTCGGGCATAAATGCCCGTGTTTCCTACTGTAAACGTGTTCATCTTAATTTGATTTTCTTCAATTAGAACATGGACCGTGTTAACGAACACGGTCTCTAACACGCCCGTGTTGAACTTCAGAAAATGCAAAAGTTGTGATTCCCAGCACTTTCTCACTCTTTCTCACCTGCATAACCAATAAGTCCTCAACTCATACACTTAACATAAATAAAACTTACCAAAAACAAACTGTAAAATCTAATCAAGCTAAGTTCACAACGAAAACTAAGGAATTAAAATGAAATTAAAAGAAACAAGCTTCTTTAAAGTCATAAGCTGGACTTTATTCTTTTCTTTGAATCAGAAATGGAGCACCAAATTCACTCGCTCCTCCACATCCAGTGACCCTCCAAGGTAATGCTTCAACCTCTGCCCATTAACCTTGAAATTTCCCTTTTCTGGATGATGCACTTCAACCGCACTATAAGGGAAGACTTGTGTCACTGTAAATGGCCCCGACCAACGACTCTTCAGCTTTCCTGGAAATAAACGGAGACGAGAGTTAAATAATAACACACTATCTCCTACGTTAAACTCCTTCCAATTTTTCAATCGCTTGTCATGCCATTGTTTGGTCTTCGCCTTGTAGATTGTTGAATTTTCATAGGCTTGTTGACGCCACTCCTCTAGCTCATTTATCTCACATCGCCTTTGTCTACCCGGTATCCAAATCAAAGTTACATGATTTAAGTGCCCATAATGCTTTATGTTCTAGCTCTACAGGTAAATGACAACCTTTTCCATACACAAGCCTAAAGGGAGTGAACCCTGTAGAAGTCCTATAGGCAGTTCTAAATGCCCATAAAGCATCATCTAGCTTTGTAGTCCAATCTTTCCTATTGGCTCCTACAGGCCTTCTCTAAAATGCGCTTGAGTCCCCTATTAGTAACCTCTACTTGCCCACTCGTTTCATGGGTGATAAGGTGTGGAGAATCACGAGATACTCCATATCTTTTCAAAGCACTTTCTCAAGTTGAGAATTACAGAAATGGGTTCCCCTATCACTAATTAATGCTCGAGGTGTTCCAAACCTAGAGAATAATCTCTTAAGGAACCTCACAACTACCCTAGCATCAATAGTAAGCAAGGCTTGTGCCTCAGGCCATTTAGAAAAATATTCAACAGCCACCATTATATACTAACATCCATACGAAGAAGGAAAAGGACCCATAAAATCAATGCCCCAAACATCAAAAATTTCCAACACTTGTATACTATGTCAGGGCATTTCATCTCGGGCAGAAATATTACCTGACCGTTGGCATGCATCACAAACCTAGACATAAGCTCGTGCATCCTGGAAGATAGTCGGCCAATAAAAACCAGCATTCATAACCTTCATGGCCGTATGATTTGTGGCTTGGTGTCCACCAACCGGTCCCTCATGACAATGCTTGATAATTTGAATGATCTCCTCCCCATATACACACCTCCTGATAATTTGATCTGCATAAATTCTAAACAAGAAGGGGTCGTCCCAAATGTAATACTTCAAGTCAGTAAAGAATTTCTTCTTTTGCTGGCCCGTCATACCCTTTGGGAGTACCCTTGCAGCCAAATAATTTGCATAATTAGAAAACCAAGGAATATCATTTTCCACCTGCATTGAGTATAAGTGCTCATCCGGAAAGAAGTCATCGATCTCTTGCTCATTAAGCTCCTCCAAGTGCGGGTTCTCTAATCGAGAAAGATGGTCTGCTGCAAGATTTTCAGCTCCTCGTTTGTCCTGAATTTCCAAGTCAAATTCCTGTAATAGAAGAACCCAATGAATCAATCTTGGCTTAGAATCATGCTTTGAAAATAAATACCTTAAAGCAGAATGATCCGTGTAAACAATTGTCTTTGACAGCACAAGGTAGGAACGGAATTTGTCAAAAGTGAACACGACAGCTAGGAGCTCCTTCTCTGTGGTTGTATAGTGTTCTTGGGTGTCCGTAAGTGTCTTGCTAGTGTAGTAAATAGGTTGGAATTTCTTCTCCTTGCGCTGGCCTAAAACAGCTCCAACTGCAAAATCACTAGCATTGCACATAAGCTCAAAGGCAGCTCCCAATCAGGAGAAACCATAATGGGAGCCGTGGTTAGTTTTTTCCTTTAATAACTCAAAAGCTCTTAAACAATCATCATCAAATTCAAAAGGTATATCTTTTACTAGCAATTGAGTTAAAGGCCTAGCGATCTTAGAAAAGTCCTTAATGAACCTTCTATAAAACCTTGCATGCCCTAAGAAACTTCTAACAGCCCTAACCGAAGTAGGGGGAGGTAGTTTACTTATAACTTCCACTTTAGCTCTATCTACTTCCAACCCTGCATGTGAAACTTTATGTCCTAAGACTATACCCTCTTGGACCATAAAATGACATTTTTCCCAATTCAACACCAGGTTAGCTTCAATACACCTAGCTAACATCCTTTCCAAATTTTGCAAACAATGGGAAAAAGAGTTACCGAATACAGAGAAGTCATCCATGAAGACCTCCATCGACTCCTCTATCATGTCATGGAAAATGGCCATCATACACCGCTGAAAGGTCGCAGGCGCATTACACAAGCCAAACGGCATCCTCCTATAGGCAAATGTGCCATAAGGACAAGTGAATGTTGTCTTCTCTTGGTCTTCTGGTGCTATGGGAATCTGAAAATAACCAAAAAAACCGTCAAGGAAATAGTAATACTTATGGCCTGAAAGCCTCTCAAGCATTTGATCGATAAAAGGAAGGGGAAAGTGGTCCTTTCGGGTTGCGTCATTCAAGCGTCGATAGTCTATGCAAACCCGAAAGCCCGTTACCGTTTGTGTAGGGATCAACTCCTCCTTTTCATTTTTCACCACCGTCATGCCCCCTTTCTTGGGAACCACCTACACAGGACTCACCCAAGCACTGTCAGAAATAGGGTAAATTAAACCTGCATTAAGAAGTTTAATTACCTCTTTTTTAACCACCTCTTTCATATGAGGGTTCAACCGCCTTTGTGGCTGCACCACCGGTTTGAACTCATCCTCCATCAAAATCTTATGAAGGCAGTAACTCGGCTTTATTCCTGGTATGTCAGCTGTCTTATATGCAAATGCCTTTGCATACCTTCTCAAAATACACAGCACCATCTCCCTCTCCTCAGGTGTGAGATGAGCGGAAATAATAACCGGTAAGTGCTTTGCTTCTTCTAGGTAGGCATACATTAAGTGTGCTGGCAACTCTTTCAACTCAAGAACGGGCGGCTCCTCCGAAGAAGGCTTCAGCTTCTTTACTCCTGACCTGTCAAGATCAACAAAACCATCAGTCTTTTCATCATCAACATTAGCAGCTAATAAGTGCTCTAGCTGCTCCAACACTTGTTCATTGGATAAATTGTCCTCATTTTCTTGCATTGCCACTTGCAAAGGATCATCAATCATGATTTCTTGCAATTGAGATTCCACAATATCATTGATAAAATCAATCGAACAAACAGTACAATATGGGTATCTCAAGGATTTAGTCAAATCAAATGTAATGCTCTCATCATCTACCCTAAGTTCCAGCTTTCTGCTACTAACATATATCAAAGCTTTAGATGTAGCTAAAAATGGTCTACCTAGGATCAATGGGACATCACTCTCACCATTCATATCCATGACAACAAAATCCACAGGAAATATAAATTTGTTAACTTTAACTAGCACATCTTCTATAATCCCTTTCGGGTACTTAACAGTTCTGTCTGCTAGTTGTATACTCATCCTGGTAGGAGTTAGCTTAGAAGTGCTTAGTCCACAAACAATGAACTAGGCATCAAATTGATGCTAGCTCCCAAATCAGCTAATGCTAGCAATTTCAATTTATCCCCAATCAAACAAGGTATAGTAAAACTCCCTAGGTCGCTGCTTGACCGAATTCAAACACTGCCGAGCATTCTGCATTCAAGGTCACCAATCCCAAATCCTCTGACTTCCTCTTGTTGCTTAGGATTTCTTTTAAAAACTTTGCATACTTTGGCATCTGTGAAATAGCTTCAACAAACGGCAAGTTAATCCGCAATTGTTTAAAAAGATCTAAAAATTTACCAAATTGCTGATCAACTTTATCCTGCTTGAGTTTTGCAGGATATGGAATGGGAGGTTGGTATGGCCTCAAGGGAATCTTCTTCGAATCCTCTTTCTCTTCAACAGCTCCCTTTTCTTTCTCTTCAGGCTTGTCTTTCTTTTTCGACTTATCCACCTGGACATTAGAATCATTATTAGTGAAAGGCTTAGATGAACTAGTAAGTTCCTTACCTAATCTCAAAGTAATTACTTTGGCATGCTCCCTTGGATTAGACTCTGTGTTACTTGGAAGCGTGCCTGGCTGCCTCTCAGCCATCATCCTAGACAACTGCCCAATTTGAGTTTCTAAGTTATGAATTGAAGCTTGTTGATTCCAAACGGCAGTGTCCGTTTGCTGAAATCTTTTCTCTGAAGTTGAAATGAACTTCATCATCAACTCTTCCAAGTTAGGTTTCTTTTCTTGACTACCTCCTGGTTGATGGGGAATAGATTGCATAGGTTGCTGCTGATGCAACCTCTGGTATCCTGGTGGACCTTGGTTATTGGAGTTTCTCCATCCAAAATTAGGATGATTCCTCCACCCTGGGTTGTATGTATTGCTGTAGGGATCATTCTGCTGCCTACCTACATAATCAACATGCTCAACGTTAGAAACATTAGTAGGCATAGAAGATGCAAACATACCTCCCGCATTACAATTGTCGAACTACGTATACTAGGGAATGATTAATTCAAGTAAAAGAATAACCCTTTGGGAATTCTTGTCTCTAAGGAATGGAAACTAAGGGTGGAATTGATTGATTGAATCCAATTTCCGTGGGAAAGTCTCTACACAATTAATGCCTTTCTCAAGGACACTAACATCTTAACTTAGATTAATTAGGTTGAAATCTCTTCCTAACTCTAATTACCCAAGTTAGCATTATGTACCATTTAACACTATTGAGAGTTGTTAATTCTCAATCTGGTAGAACAAAAACCCTATCTCTAGGTGAATTCAATTCTAGGTTGCAAAGGACAATCTAAACCTAAACGTCTTTCTCAAGATCATTCAAATTCTCCAAAATCATTCAACAAGATATGAAGAACAAATCAATAAATACTTCCATTTCAAACCAATATTGACAATCAATACATTCAATTCAAAATTGAAGTACAAAAATCCCTAGATAAAGAACCCCAGTGGGTTAATAAGCTTAGCTAATCATATTCATAATCACAACCAATAAGAATTCAATTACAAAAAAAAATGAGTAAAGGTAGAGGAACCCGAATACACCCTTGGATGAGAGTGAAGAGCTCCAATTCCTCGTGCCCAATTTTGGATCGATTCTTGTTCCTCTTACTCGGATTAAAACCAATCGACAATCCTCGCCAATCTTTGATCTTTGAAGAGAATCCAAGTGAAACCTTGATCTAAGTCTCCTTTTCTCTTAGTTTCAACACAGAAAACCCTTAGACAGGGAAAAAGATGAGTTTTGGACGTCCTAACCCTAGCTGCCCTCCTCTCTTTTCCTGGCCGTGTTACTCTCTGTGGCCGTGCTCCATAAGATCTACTTCTTCTTTGATGACCAACAAGGCCGTGTTGGGTCCCGTGTTGGTAACACGGCCTGTGTTTGTGACCGTGTTGAGAATACGGCCAGTGTTGAGACCAACACGGCCATGTTCAGCTTCCTCATGCTTGTACTTAGCTCGTTTCGGCAGCTTTGACGTCCAATTATGCTCCAATTCTTTCCTTTCTCATTCTTTGACTTCTTTTAGACCTAATGCACACAAACATACGCATAGGGTGACTGTTGGTACCAATTCACATCCAAATATCCATAAAATCGATCTTAAAAACCCCATTTAGATGTGCGTATTTTACGCACATCAACAACCAAGAGGAAGGCATTGATTATGATGAGACCTTTGCTCTGGTTGCTAGATTAGAAGCTATTAGGATTCTCTTAGCTTATCCATGTCACATGATTTCAAATTATTTCAAATAGATGTGAAAAATGCATTTTTAAATGGATTTATTAGGGAGGAAGTCTATGTTGAGCAACCTCTCGGTCTTAAAAGTCATAAATTTTCTAATCATATTTTCATATTATCTAAATCCTTGTATAGATTGTAACAAGCCCCTAGAGCTTGGTATGAAAGGCTTAGTCCCCTTTTAATTGAAAATGGATTTTTAAAAAGAAAGGTTGAACTATACTATTTGTAATGAAACACAAGCATGATACTCTAATTGTTCAAATTTATATTGATGACATTGTGTTTGGTGCTACTAATGAATTGCTTTGTGAGGATTTTGCTAAGTGTATGACTAGAGAATTTGAAATGAGCATGATGGAAGAACTTGATGGGTGCTACTCGTGTTAGCTACAATCTAAGGCAGTGTACCTATCGATGCAGTCTAGCACTAATGGCGAGTATCAAGGTCGTATTCCTCGGGAAAGCGAAAGCCCAGAGTTACTCCTTTGTTCTTTGTTATATTAACCTAAAATGGATGATGAATAAATTCTAAACTAACTATTAACTACGAGCTAAGTTCTAAGGGAGATGCAGGAGTAATTGATAAGTGAAATAATCAAGACAAGAAGACAAACCCAAAGGGAATCTAAACTAGTTGGCAATCAAACAAAAGATAAAGGATCGGTGAGTCTAATTATGCTACCCGTGGATGAATTCTTAACCGAATTTGGTTTCTCTCTCGAGATAACCGAACTCCTAAACCTAATAACCTAAAGTTGGAATCTCTTCCTAACGATTGATTCTTAAATTAGCATTAAGCTTTAATCCGCCTCTATTAAGCTTTGTTAATTCTTAATCCGGCTAGTTAATTATCCTTATCTCTAAGCGATTATTAACCAGTTCTTGTTATTCAAAATTCCAATTGCCAAACGGATTTCTCAATCTCATAAAGCAATCTAAACATCACAATTCACAACGTCTCATGAATAATGCATAATCTTATTAATACTGAAAACAAGGAGAATACAAAACCAACTCGAACAATCCAACAGTATAATATCAAGCCAACATAGTAAAGAAATCCCAATGGATTAAATCAATCTAGCTAATCATGTTCATTCTCAAAATATACAAGAATTCAATTACAACAATAAGCAAAGGTAGAGAAAACCCGATTACACCCTTGGATGAGAGTAAACAGCCCCAAATCCTTTTGCTCCAATTGAATCGATTCTTGTTCCTCTTGCTCGATTTGAAAATCAATCAACGAACCTTGACCAATCTTCGATCCTTCAAGGAAATCTGATTGAAACCTTGATCCAAGTCTCCTTTTCCCTTAGTTTCAGCTCAGAAAACCCTTAGAGAAAGAAAAATTAGTGTTTGGGACGTTCTAACCCTAGCCTCCTCTCTTTCTCTTCTTTTCGTTCTTTTAATTAATACCCCATGTCGCCTCCAACACGGCCGTGTTCCTGGCCGTGTTCTCAACACGGGATGGTGTTCCTGGCCGTGTTACTCTCTGTGGCCGTGCTCCCTAAAATCTACTTCTTCTTTGATGTCCAACACGGTATGTTTGTCCCTGTTAGTAACACGGCCCATGTTTGTGATCAGCAGAACACGGCCGTGTTGAGATCAACACGGCCATGTTCAGCTTCCTCATGCTCGCATTACTTAGCTCGTTTCAGCCTTTGACGTCCAATTATGCTCCAATTCTTTCCTTTTCATCCTTTGACCTCTTTTGGACCTAATGCACACAAACATATGTATAAGGTGAGTGTTGAGACCAATTCACATCCAAATGTCCATAAAATCAATCTTAAAAACCCCATTTAGATGTGTGTATTTTACGCACATCAAATAACCCCACACTTAGCTCATTGCTTGTCCTCAAGCAATCAAAAGTAAAATAAGAAAAATAAACCACTAAGGAACAATACTTAAACTGACAAACAAGCTAGAGAGTTCCTGCACATATCCTTAACAATCACAAGTCAAACAAAAAGAAACGAAGCAATCAATTCAAGTATCATAACCATGATGCCAATAATTCATAAAATACTGTCTCAAGGAAATTATTCAGAACCATCTCCTTACCAGATTCACTCTAAATCACTCAAAGTGTTTAAAGGGTAGTGTTTAATCGCTCAATGCATCAACTACTGCCTTACTTACTATATGCTTGCTCTTAAATCCTACTCCTACCACTTATGGAGAGTCAACAACCATGTCAAGAGGTCTTTATAAGGGTTGTAATGGGGATTAGGTAGGGGTAGGTAAATTTGGTAAGAGTTGAACCTATGGTGTTCTGCAATGAAATATATGACATGCACACAAGTCATAATAATCACAAGGGGTAAACGATGGATAGTAGTCCAAGGTGGGAAATAGGAATCAAGTCAAAATGTTTATCTCACTTTCTTTATTTTCATCACCTTTCCCTCTTATTCTTTTTTTTTTCTTTTTTTTTTTGAATAATCATAAGGGAAAACATTTACATAATAGAGTGAATTTCTTTTTGGATTGAAGTAAGCTGCTACAAGATTCCAAAGCTATTCCCAAGACAAAAGTTCCCAATAAAAACAACTCATGTGCAAAATCATAACCCAAAGCAGAATAAAACTAAGTGGTAATATATTATGATAAAAAAAATGGTGAAAGAAAGGATTATCTACATAATCAATAAACGAATGAAAGCTATTTGGCTAGAATGAAAAACCTAAGTGCCTCTATCATACCAAAGTGTTAAACTCTCCTTGTGGCCCTCATAAGCATTACCGAGCAAGTTCTAAAAGTAAAGACAGTACTTGGCACTCTCAAGAAGAAATAAATACAAGCATATAAAGTGTATGCTTACAATTTAGGCTCAATTTCTCACAAGTGTGCTTTTGAGTAGGTTCCAAACAAAAATCATCAAAACAGAATTAAATAAACCAAAGCAACTTAGTGCAAAACTCAAACTAATTATCTTACACTCTTCCGCAAAACTCAACACTATCGGTTTTACCCGATCACATGGACATAAACAGGATTTCAAAATCAAGTCAACAGTAAGAGCATCGAAACAAAGTGAAAAATTTTCAAAATTTTATAAAAAATTGCACAAAGAATAAACAAATAACTAAGATGGGATAAATATCACCCACCCCACACTTGAAGGACACACTGTCCTCAGTGTACAAAATATATGAAATGAAAAAGGAAAAAAAAACTAATACTGCCCTGATTATGGCTCTGGAGTGAAAAGAGGTGCATCAGCAGGTATATCAGGGCGTTGGCTGGTCTGTGGTGGAGGAGTGGCTGCTCTCTGAGGATCGGAAGTAGTGTCACATGCAGGAGCTGGTGGATCAGCAGGAGCAGCGTCAATAGGAGGCTCGTCAGTCACTGTGTTGAAGGGTGCTCACCGGAGAGGGAGGGCCACCGGATCATCCGCTAGAGGGATGTCAAAATGGCTCGCCTGAATCCGGCTCTATGGACAGGCAGTGCAAAGTCTAGAGTAAAATATCATCAAACATGTCATAAGCCATAGAGGCCTCTAACCTACCTCCCTGCTCAATCAGGGCTTGAAGCATAGCCCTCTGCCTCTCAAACTGAGCCATCATCTGGCTCTGAAACTCAGCCTGATGCTGTAAAAGATCCTGTTGAAAAGCCTCTTGTCGAATGAAATGCTGTTGCTGCTCCTCTGCTAACCTCTGCACTCTAAGCTGCAGCTCTCTAAACTCAATTGGGGAGACTCCTAAAACAGTTAAAGAAGACCCAGAAGGAGCTGAAGTAGACGGTCTGGAGGAAGACTCTGGAATATCATAAGAAAGTGGGACATCCTGTGTACCAGGGGCTCGTGGGGCAGGTCGCTCCTCTCTATGTGCTGCCAAGAGAGCATTCCTCAGTCTATACTCTGGTCCTAGCGGACCCTGCCTATGAGTCACCATCCCCATACTAACCATCTGGGGAAGTCCCAACGTCTCCATCACCCCCAGCTCTGTCAAATGTGGTATCGCTTCCTCCAAAACTCCTAAGCTCCTAACCAGTCGAGTAATGTAAGTCCCAAAATAGAAAAATACCTTCTTTGAGTTATTGCAGAAGGCACTGATCTATCTGGCCAATAAGTACCCCATGTCGACAGACCGGTGCATGCCGAAAGTATAAACAGTCCTACCGGGTAACTAGACCACCACTATCTCCCCCGCCAGTTGATGGTCCTAGCCAAGAATGCATGCAAGTCATGATCCCTCGTGCAAGTTAGATGCCTTGGAGGCATCAGAACCCTCAGTGTCATCGAAATCTCAGCCCACATCCGCGGATATGACACACCGAGCGTATGTATACAGCTGACTATAAACCTCTCCAACAGATCCTCCTCACCACAAGCCTAAGTGTACCCCAAATCACGACACTCATCGTGAAAGTCCTCTTGCTAGTCCGAAACTGATCGCATCCGGTTGTTGGAAGTCTCGCGAACCGGCTTTGCAGGAAAGAAAGTGCTGGCAAACTCCACAAATTAACTCCTATATGTTGGTTCAACAATGTCAAAGAAATGTTGAAATGGGGTGTCTCAAGATATCGGCCGGTCTTGGCCTATCCTACGCCCTTTCCCAAATCTTTGTGCCTCATCGATTGATATCTCCGCTCAAAGGTGGGCTGCCCTTGGAAAAGTAGGAATCGATGGCGCGGTGATCTAATTTGGCCTGAACTAGTCGGCAGCCTGACGATCGAGAGGAAGAGGAACCATCGGTCCGCCTCCTCTTGTAAACTCCCCGATCCTCGTCTGGTGGACATGGTACCTGAAAAGGAAACTTTTAGTACTAAGGATCAACAAAATTCGGCAAAGATAACGGCATAAAATGAACAAACCAAACGATTTAACTCGATAAAATTAAACTGCTCAATGTCGTGCAAAGAAAATTTAATCCACAACACTGCCAACTAATGCTAACCAATTAAATTTGCAATTCATCCATATGGAGTTTACTTCGCCATAATCCATCACAAGGCAAACCAACATGCTAATATAAAATAGATACAAACAGAGTCGACTATCTATGACAGAGCCTATTGTTTAGCGACCGACAATAATAATAAAGAGAAAAATAAGGAATTAATCACAATCATAAATAATGGTAGAAAAGAAAAACGAAAAATATGAGCAAGTTAAGTATATAAACTATATTAAAGAAAATAAAAGAAAATTAAGCACAAACACGAATGTAAATGCATGCACCAAATAATAAAATAAGGGAATAAACAAAAAATAAATAAATAAATAAATAAAAAATGAAACACAAAGAAAATATAAATTCGAACTAATATCAAAATAAAATAATGAAAAATGAAGTTGGAGGGTACTTACTTGACAAACACAATATCCAAAGCCTTCGAAATGAGAAATAAGATGTGAGAGAGTAAGAGATGGGGGAGAGCAAAATTTTTTTTGAATAAAGTGGTATATATAGGCAAGTGTGCGGAACACGCCCGTGTTCGAAAACATGGGTCGTGTTCATGAACACGGTATGGATATCGGGCCGTGTTAAGCGAATAAAAACGTGCTGACTTACCACTTCTCATAACACGCCCGTGTTACGGACACGGTCTTTGAAACGGGAACGTGTTGTGGACACGGCAGGGCATAAATGCCCGTGTTAGCTTCTGTGAACGTGTTCATCTTAGTTTGATTTTCTTCAATCAGAACACGGGCCGTGTTAATGAACATGGTCTTGAACACACCCGTGTTGATCTCCAGATAATGCAAAAGTTGCGATTCTCAGCACTTTCTCACCTGCAAAACCAATAAATCCTCAACTCATACACTCAACATAAATAAAACTTAACAAAAACCAACTATAAAACCTAATCAACTAAGTTCACAATGCAAGGGTAAAGTATTCAAATTGAAAAATAGAATTTGGGGTGCCTCCTAAAAGCGCTTCTTTTTTATGTGATGAGTCTTCTTAGCTGGACTCATGGTGAAAAGCAAACGGTGGGGATTGGCGACCATCCATCCTTCTTCCAAGCAAATGGCTTCAAATATCCGCTTAGAGGGATAATCGTCAACTTCCTCTTCCCGATACCAAGCAAGTCGCCAAGATGATGGGCAAAACTCGCTCCTCATATATTTGCACGTAGTCATGATGTTTCTAGGGCTCTTCCAATTTGAAAGCTAGAGTTTCAACAATTGGAAGGATCGATGGTTAGGCAATCTCTTCAGGAGTGTCGATGGTTTTCTTCAGTCCCTGGCTTGGTTCACTTGCTAGAAGAAACTCGAGCTCCTCCAAGACTTCTTCATTGGACAACTCGTGCTCATCTTCCATCATCGAAGGGACTTATGGAAAATCCACCAAAATTCCTCTAACCGCAACTCAAAGATCATCAACTATGTATTCTTGTTGGTAGTCTTTCGGAGGGATCATGTTTGCCTCTTCCTTTCCGGTTCTATCTCCATGTTCAAAGAGTCGTCCCGCACATAAGCATCATCGTCAAACATAATAGATAAACCAGAAAAATTCTCACCCCGAACGCAAAGTGATGGCGCTCAAATGTTCCTCGGATTCAAAGGCTTTGATGGAGTTCTCAATTGCTCTTCCGCTAGTAACTTGAAGATTAAGCCTACTTGATGTTCTATGTTGTTAATCGAGGCTTGTTGATCTTCAAGTATCCTCTCTGTTTGTTGGAATCTTTCCTCAAGACTTGTTATGAACCTCATCATCAGCTCCTCTGACACTAACTCTTCATCTTAAGTTGAAGGTGCAACATTAGGCTGCTGATGTGGTTGCTGAGATTCTGGTGGTTCTGGGCCATCTAAGCTCCATCCATAGGGTGAATGAGTACTCCACTCTTGATTATAGGTGCTTCCATACGAGTCACTTGGCCAATTGCCCGTATAATTCACCTGTTCACAGTTATAAGAATAAGGAGTAAAATCACTGCACAATGGACAATCATTACTCAAATGTAAACCACAACAAAATTCATAAAAAACTTGAGATGAAAGGATAGGAGTGGAGAGTTGATCGGTAGCCCTGCAAAACGATTCCACTCGAGCTTCTAAAGATGCACGGGTATCCCAATTTTTAGCACTCTCTTGGTTCCTAATCCCATTTTCCAATGCGTCACACAAAGAGTTTGAGTTTAGCATTGAACCTCCTTATCATTCACTATCTGAATCATAAACTTAAACTAAATAAATATGTACAAATAAAATAAAATAAATAAATAAATAAATCATTAAATAATAAGAAAGAAAAAAAATGGCTAAATTAACAAATAGCAAATTTCACTCTAGTTTTCATATAATTCCCTGGCAATGGCGCCAAAAACTTGATAGGTGCTACTCATGTTAGCTACAATCTAAGGCAGTGTACCTATCGATGCAGTCTAGCACTAATGGCAAGTATCAAGGTCGTATTCCTCGGGAAAGCGAAAGCCCAGAGTTACTCCTTTGTTCTTTGTTATATTAACCTAAAATGGATGATGAATAAATTCTAAACTAACTATTAACTACGAGCTAAGTTCTAAGGGAGATGCAGGAGTAATTGATAAGTGAAATAATCAAGACAAGAAGACAAACCCAAAGGGAATCTAAACTAGTTGGCAATCAAACAAAAGATAAAGGATCGGTGAGTCTAATTATGCTACCCGTGATTTAATTCTTAACTCAATTCAGTTTCTCTCGAGATAACCAAATTCCTAAACCTAATAACCTAAAGTTGGAATCTCTTCCTAACGATTGATTCTTAAATTAGCATTAAGCTTTAATCCGCCTCTATTAAGCTTTGTTAATTCTTAATCCGGCTAGTTAATTATCCTTATCTCTAAGCGATTATTAACCAGTTCTTGTTATTCAAAATTCCAATTGCCAAACGGATTTCTCAATCTCATAAAGCAATCTAAACATCACAATTCACAACGTCTCATGAATAATACATAATCTTATTAATACTGAAAACAAGGAGAATACAAAACCAACTCGAACAATCCAACAATATAATATCAAGCCAACATAGTAAAGAAATCCCAATGGATTAAATCAATCTAGCTAATCATGTTCATTCTCAAAATATACAAGAATTCAATTACAACAATAAGCAAAGGTAGAGAAAACCCGATTACACCCTTGGATAAGAGTAAACAGCCCTAAATCCTTTTGCTCCAATTGAATCGATTCTTGTTCCTCTTGCTCGATTTGAAAATCAATCAACGAACCTTGCCCAATCTTCGATCCTTCAAGGAAATCTGATTGAAACCTTGATCCAAGTCTCCTTTTCCTTTGGTTTCAGCTCAGAAAACCCTTAGAGAAAGAAAAATTAGGGTTTGGGACGTTCTAACCCTAGCCTCCTCTCTTTATCTTCTTTTCGTTCTTTTAATTAATACCCCCTGTCGCCTCCAACACGGCCGTGTTCCTGGCCATGTTCTCAACACGGGACGGTGTTCCTAGCCGTGTTACTCTCTATGGCCGTGCTCCCTAAAATCTACTTCTTCTTTGATGTCCAACACGTCCGTGTTTGTCCCCGTGTTAGTAACACGGCCCATGTTTGTGACCGTGTTGCGAACACGGCCAGTGTTGAGATCAACACGGCCATGTTCAGCTTCCTCATGCTCGTACTTAGCTCGTTTCGGCAGCTTTGACGTCCAATTATGCTCCAATTCTTTCCTTTTTCATCCTTTGACCTCTTTTGGACCTAATGCACACAAACATATGTATAAGGTGAGTGTTGAGACCAATTCACATCCAAATGTCCATAAAATCAATCTTAAAAACCCCATTTAGATGTGTGTATTTTACGCACATCAACAAATTCTTTCTTAGTCTTCAAATCAAGAAAAGCAAGGATGGAATATTTATCAACCAATCCAAGTATACAAAAGAACTTCTAAATAAATTTGATATGGATGGTTACAAAGTAGCAAAGACTCCCAAGAGTGTCATTACTAAATTGAAGAAAGATAACAAGGGTAAGAGCATTAATGAGAAGCTCTATAGAAGTATGATTAGATCTCTTTTATATTTAACCGCATTTAGACTCGATATTATGTATAGTGTTTGTTTATTTGCTAGATTTCAATCTTATCCTAAAGAGTCTCACTTGAATGCCATCAAAAGAATTTTAGATTATTTGCATGGCACCTTGCATGTAGGTCTTACTATCCTAGGGAAATATCTTTTGACATTATAGGACATTCGAATGCCGATTGTGTGGAAAGTATATTAGATAGGAAGAGCACTTCCAGAACTCGTCACTTGTTAGGTGAATGTTTAGTATCTTGGTTTAGCAAGAAACAAGTTTCGATTGCTCTTTCCACTGCAGAAGCCGAGTATGTGGCAACGGGTTATTATTGCACACAAATCCTTTGGATGAAGCAACAATGAAGAGATTATGGAAGAGAGGTTGATGTAGTTCAACCATTGACATTGACGGAGGCTCAAGAGGAAGACATGTTGAGCGTTCGTTCAAACGGACCTATCACGAGGGCTCGTTCCAAACCTATTGCTCAAGCCACTTCAAGCATTGTCACCAAGGCCTTTGCAAGGAATGGAGCGTCCTCAATTTCCACACCCGCCTTCATGATTTTATCATTGTCTACTTGGCATGAAAAGACTTCCTAAACTTAAACTTTCATCTTTGGTGTTGTATTGCTATTTGTTTTTATTTGTTTTAGCTTGCTTTCCTTTATTAGAAACTTTATTTGTATTAGCTTGCTTTCCGTTATTAGAAACTTAGGTTTAAGGTTCCCATATATGTGGGATATTGGTCTTGTTTTGTTTTCCTTACATTGAATTTTATACAAGGTATTGTTGAGAGCTTTGAACTTCGCCCCCTTGTTTTCGACACTACCATTCTTATTCATGCCGTCCTCATTCTTAAACACAAACATCCTTTGATCATCGTTCTTGTTTCATCTAGACTTCATTGTTACGTGGCTGTTTTTCCATCTCCGGATTGTGATAGTGGAATTATGTCCATCTTCAACCTTATGTTAGTGGAATTGTGACCATCACCTGCCGACGTCACTTGGCTCTTCTCTTCTTAACAATTGCATCCCATAATCATTCAACAAGTGAGGACTTTGCTACCTCCATCCCAAGGCTGTGTACGTGTCCACCGTCTCCTTCCCATCTTCGGATGTCTTAGTCGTCAACAAGAGAAGCATTCCTTGCCACACGTCCTGCCTAGATCCGACTCAAGCAAGCCTTCCAAGAGGCTAACGCATCAAATTGGTATCAGCTTCCAAGGGTACGACGTGTTGTTCATCATTTTCTTATTTCGATTTCTCCCATTACATTTCTGACCCTATCATGTTCTTCCATAGCTGTTTGAAACTTTCCAATCATAAACAACCAAAAATATATATATATATTCGAACCCTAGGGACTCTTTTTTGCAACGCAACACTGAATCAAACCGAGAGTTTTGTGTTTTGTGTGTAACCCTACTTCCTTGTATGCAATAGTTCTATCTTGCTTTATCATATTATCTAGCATATTGTCCTCTTGATTATTTCGCTGCATAATATATCTTGCATGAATATAAGTTCGCGGTTGTTGTAACAAGCCTACAATAATCTTCTATCTTTTGAGCAAGGTTGCATTCCACAAATACACTAAAATTTGTGTTGTTACCTTGTTTTCTTGTTTGTTACCATCACTAGTGCAGTTGAAAATTTGAGCAAGGTTGCATTCCACGAATACACTAAAATTTGTGTTGTTACCTTGTTTTCTTGCTTGTTACCATCACCAGTGCAGTTGAAAATTCAACATAAAATATATATACATATATATAATATATATATATATATATATTCACTCAAAACCGATCACAAAGATGAAAGCCGTTGGCAAAAGGATATCCCTCACTTTCTGCACTCATACATCCATTTCATGTAACACAATCTATCAACGACCTTATCTTGCATTGATTATTTGCTTTGATTTAATCATCATGGGACAATATTGCAGGCTTGATTTGGCTTGAACAAGTTATTGCATATAAGTTTACTTCTTTGCCTTGACCTCCCTCATAGATTATTTCAACTAGTTACCGGGATATTTTGTTACTTTGAGTGTGTTGGACTGTATCTTGTGCTTCTTGTAGTTGCTGCCTTCTTGTTGTTATTAACCTCTTGTTATGTCTTTGCATGGGGAGGAACTTGACGTGCAAGCGGCTGAATTGTTGGCGACGAAGGAACGTCTTTACAAGTCCGAGGCTGAGCGCATTATTCTGGCTGAACGGCTGGCCACTATGGAGCGCCAACTAGCTCACTTGACACGCCTTATAGAGGCTCAACATGGGCCTATTGGAGTGCCCCCTTCCTTAGTCCCGGACACTCCGTTAGCCACTAGTGCCGGACAACAAGTTTTTCAGCACTCCCGGCATGATAAGAGCAAGGGGCTAGCATCATCTTCACACCAACAACATGTTTATCACAAGCAGTCCAAGAGGCTGCAGTCCGTCATTGAGAGGCCTATTATCAATGACATTGATGATCGGTGGCAGCCAAGATCCAACTCTAGAGACCTCGATGACAATGGTCATTACTCGGACCATGCGGACACTCCAAGAGGCAACCACTAATCACTTGAGAGGCACAGGTATGATCACTCTAACCTTGATCCTCATTACTATGGGCGTCACTCTGTCCGCACCAACAATGCACAGCCAACCACACAGCCGGATAGAGGCCGTTCGCAGCCTACGCCCCAAGCACCTTTTAGGCTCTATTCTCCACTTGCTTTCGATGAATATGATGAAGAGGATATGCACTTGGATGGCCACGTAAACCAAGGTAACTACCACCCCCCGCTTGCTGAACCTATCGAGAACCAAGTTTATCCGGAGGGGTGGATTCCTCCTTACATCCCTACACATTTATTTTATGATAATGTTAATGCTAGTGCCTATGATGAGTATGAGAATGTGTAGCCTAGGCATAGGAGAGGTCACAATGGAGGCCGTGGGAATGCATATAACAATCACGGTGACCACGGCTTTGAGGAGAGACGCCAAGTTCAACCCAGTCATAACTCTAGACGCGACATCAAGGTAAAAATTGAAAACTTTATTGGTGAATATGATGCGGCTGTCTTTTTGGATTGGTGGCAGGCGACGGAACATGCACTTCAGCATTGTCACCATTCCGAAGAGGAGAAGGTGGAGATTTCCACTTTGCACTTCCAAGGAGCCGCATGGTCGTGGTGGCATAGAGACGTGGCCAGTAGAGCTCACATGGGACGTGAGCCTATTAGACAATGGCACCAACTTGTCTTCGTCATGACTCAAAAGTATATGCCTCCGGAATATAAGAATGAGATGAGATTGAAGATAACCTTAGCTCGACAAGGAACTCAAACACCTCTTGAGTTCTTTGCTCAACTAGAGGACTTGTATTTGAAGGCCGGCATGAGTGTGACTCCGGCAACCGTTCAAACCAGATTTATGCATGGTCTTCATGTTGATTTGAGGGAAGAAGTCGATGTGTTGCCCATCATTCAGTTCTTATTAGCCGCTTCCACTGCTCCATTTGCTTGAGGTCTGTACGGAGAGGACATGTGACTCGATTTTGTATTTTGGTAACAAGTCTGCCATTTTTCCCATGAACTACAACCTATTATATGTCACAATATGATGTGGGACTCCAAATCTGTATATCAAATTTCTTTCTATAAACCTGGCCATTTGTCTTGCCTCTACGGTAGTGAATGACTCGACCTCGACCCATTTGGAGAAATAGTTGATTGCTACTACTATATACTTATGCCCATTCAAAGGAGGGTTTATTTCTCTGATGATGTCAATTCCCTAGGCTGCAAAAGGCCATGGAGATGTTAAGTTATACAGCTTAGTCAGAGGTACATGACTTAGGTCACTGTAAAGCCGGCACTCACGCCATTTCCTTACTAAAGCTATACAATCATTTTCTATTATTAAACAGTAGTAGCATGATCTTCTTGGTCAATGCTATGTCATTCATATGAGGCCTACATACTCCTTTGTCCATTTTTCCATCACTACTTACACGTCTGCCTTAGTAACAGAATAGAGTTGGACACCTGAAGCCATTCTTATATACAACACTCCTTCGTGGCTGAGGTAACTTCTAGCCTGTATTCGTAGCGTGTACCTTCCCTTCGCAGTCGCTTCCTCGGGATACACCCTATCTTTTATAAACCTCTTCAAATCGTAGAACCATGGCTTCTTCTCTGTTCCTATCTGAACTTTCATGACCTAGTTTCCTTAATAACAGGCTGCTCCTGACTCCATGATTACCAACGGCTTTATTAGAAGTTGCCAGGGTTGTCCCACATTGACAATAGGGTAGCAAGCATATCCGCCAAATGATTTTTATCTCACTGCAAATGAATGAATGAACACTTGAAAAAATTGCAAACCAAAGTCCTGAGGTAATTGACATATGGTTTCAATCTTTCCTCTTTCACATCCCATTCTTTAATGGCTTATTAGGTCACTAGGATGGAATCCCCGTAGACCATCAACTATCTTGCTCCTCCTACCACGACCGCTTCTAATCCAAATAAACATGCTTTATACTCTGTCATATTATTAGTCACTTTAAAATCCAATCTCTTAGCCATCGGTAGCATTTCTCCTTTTGGCATGATCATAACTACTCCTAATCCTGCACCTCTTGCGTTTACAGTTCCATCGAAGTACATCTTTCATTCTTAGATCTTAATTGTAAACTCAATGTCAAACTCTATCAGGAGTACTAACCGTCAAGCCAGCTTTTTCGTAAGAGGTGGAGCTTCGAACAAATATTTCAACGGGTCTATTTTTTAAATTGCATGCACCCTATAAGATTGGAAATAATGCCTCAAATTTCTTATAGCCCATATCATGTCTAGACACATCTTTTCCACAAGGTTATACTTTGACTCATAAGGCAGCAACTTCTTAGATAATAGACCATATGCTCCATGTCATTTAGCCCACATTGTGCCACTATTGCCCCTATGGCTTCCTCTTCCAAGGCCAAGTATAAAATCAATGGTTTTCCATCTTTTGGTGGCTTCAACACTGGCGGCTTCATTAAATACTCCTTAATTTTATCAAAGGCTTTCTGATAGTGTTCATCTCATACAACGGGTTGGTGTTTCCTTAAAAGTTTGAATATAGGATCACAAATCATTATGAGCTTAGAAATAAACCTGTTGTGATTATCCTAGAAATCCTCTGACTTCTTTCTCTGTCTTCAGCGCTGGCATCTCTTGAATAGCCTTTATCTTATCCGAATCAATCTTTATTCCCTGTTGACTTACTATATGCCCCGACAGCTTTCCTGACATTATTCTAAATACGCTCTTCTTCGAATTGAGCCTCAGGTTATACCTTTCTACACATCCTAAGAACTTATTAAGAGCTTGGAAGTGCCCTTCTCTTGTTTTAGACTTTACTATCATGTCATCTACGTATACTTCCACCTCTTTGTGCATCATGTCATGAAATAAGGTGGTGACTGCTCTATGATAAGTTGCCCCCGCATTCTTTAGTCCAAAATGCATAATCTTGTAGTAGTATGTCCCACATTCAGTGATGAACAACACTTCAACTTGTCTACTACTGCCATCATGATCTAGTTGTATTAGAAGAAACCATCAGTGAAGGAATACATAGCACTTGAAGCTGCAGTATCAACTATGATGTCTATATGAGGAAGAGAAAAATCATCCTTAGGGTAATGACTTGTTTAGATCTCGATAATCCATGCATATTCTTACTTTACCATCCTTCTTCAGGATCCGGATGATGTTCGCCAACCATTCAGGATTATCGTTTATATCGAAGAAATTAGCTTTCACTTGTTTAGCAACTTCTTTATGAATCTTCTCTGCCCATTCTGGCCTTAGTCTTCTTATTTTCTACTTGATTGGCTTGATGTATGGATAGGTTGGGATGTGGTGCTCTGCTATCTTTCTATCTAAACCTAGCACGTCGTCATAAGACCAAGCAAACACTTTTTTTCTTTTTTTATTATTTTTTCTAGTTCTCTTCTCTCCTTAGGAGTTATATCATGAGTTATCGCAATGTTCCTTGGATTTTCATTTGTGCCTAAATTAAATGAGTCAATTTGTATGGAATTAATGTCAAACATGCACATGTCATCATTATCAAAATGCATACTACCATTAGGAAAAACATCGCACAAGTAAGCAAAATTATCATTCATGTCATTAATCTTTAAAAGAAAAGAAATATCATCTTTATATAGATTGGACGTTATTACATAATCATAAAATACATCAATGATTTGCCCTTCTATCAAGCTAGGTAGCTACTGTTGATTCAGCTTCTCAAGCGGAGTGGAAAATTCTTCCAGCTTTAGCTCTTCAACCTTGGTGGTGATCTTCTCATGGACCTCCTTGATGCTTAACTCGACCATCCTGTTGATGATCAGATTCTTGAATATCTTGAATCCCGCCACCTCAGTCCTAACTATGGTAACGGGTTCAGGATTCTCAAAGTAAGTCTTAGACTCCTAGACAAATATGTCTTTTAGAGTTTTACCCTTTAGTTTGCCCTCATCTTTATCCTTATGGTAACCCAGCCCGCGCCAAGTTTTCTGACTTTTGAAATCTGGCAGCTCTGCAATACCCTGCTGATTTTTGTAGCCCCATTCCAGGCATAAAACCTATCTTTTATTAACACGCTGGCTACTTTAAGATCCATGTAGTCCTCGTAGAGAATAACAACTTGGAATCTAGTAGGGGCTTCCAACTCCTACGCTACTTCCTAAATAGCCAAGACAACCTTACCACCTTCGGCGATAATAGTCACTATTTCACCTTCATGAGGGAACTTCACCTTTTGGTGCATAATGGGAGGCACTCCTAGGGTATGGAACCATGACCTACCCAATAACAGTGCAACAATTATTAGGATGTCTAAGATAGTGAATTCCATCCATGATTGGATAGGACCCATCTTTACCAATGCTAAGAACGTTTCTTACAGGTTTCTCTTCATCTTGTTATAAGCCCTTATCACCATATTTGATGGCTTTAGATCTTTCGCAGTGATCCCTAGTTTAGGGAGTATGTGATGAGGACATAAAATGATGGTTGACCCATCATCTACCATCACACATAGTGTCCTTTTTCTTTGACTTCTACTATTATATAAAGAGCTTTGTTATAGTCTCTCCTTTCAAGTGGTAAGTCTTCATCCGAGAAAGTGATTATCCCAGTGGTTTTATTAATTACCATTTTGATCATTTCCTTGAGGGTAGCTGTTGTGTTAATGCATACATTGGACAAGGAACGGATTAAAGCCTTCCTGTGATATGATGAGTGCATTAACAGCTCCCACATGTCGGCAGTCTTCTTTTCCTTCTTCAGCTACTCTAGCAACCCATTATCCCCTTCATGAGCCTTTTCAACCTGCTTCAGTTCTTGAGCCCCTATGTCCTTACCCACTGGCTTGGATTCTTTATCGGAGTCACTATCTGCCTAAATATCCTTTACCTAGCATCTTGGACCTCACTCTCATCCTTAGAACTGTACCAGATATCTATAGCTATGATCGACTTCTTTTCTCCTTCCTTCCAAACCTCCAAAAGATAAGGCTCACAGGCTGTTTTATCCTCTAACCCCCAGCCACTTGGCACAATATCCTCAATTCGAATGTCAGCTAAAGGAGACTTCGAATAGTGGACCTTAAAGTTGTATTTGCCTGAGACTGTCCTAATTCATATCGAGGCAGTTAATCAACCTGCCATTCTCCATAATCAATCAAGTCTTGAATCTTATGCTTGAGACGGTTGCATCGGCCCGTCACATGCCCGAAAACCTGGTGATACTCACAATACTGACCATTTTTTAGGCTTAGGACTATCCTTAGGCGATTGGGGCTTAAGCTTCCCGCTCCATTTTAAGTGACGGAACACTATGGGCAGTGGGGCCCCCAGCTCGGTAAAAGTTCTTTGTGGGCTCAGGTTGAGGTATGTCCTTGAAAGAGTTCACAACCTCCTCTTCACTGAAGTCAGGGGTGATCATGGACACTTGGTTCGGCGGCAGTGTGTTATAGTAGTTCGGTAGGGGGTTTCTTCTAGTACTGGGCTAGTCTAGTCGGTCAATTTTTCAGCATTAATAGGGTCTTGAATTTAATGTTTTAGCCAGATGTAGTTATCTGTGTGGTGGCTGGGTGCTTGGTGGAAGTTGTAGTAGGTATTGGATTTATAGCCAGGTGCATTTAGATTTGGTGGGTCTTCAAGGATGGTTGGTTGGAGCATACCATTCTACACTAACCTCTCGAAGATCTTTGAGAGAGATTGTCTAAAGTTGGAGAACTAAAGCATGGTAAAGCCCATTAGGTCTATATTAATTTTAGATTTTAGGTCCGTTTACCATTAATTAGCCTACTGGACTATAGTCTTCATGTTGGGTCCAATTTTAAGGCCTAAAGTCTATGTGGCTCATTTTACTTAGTCAATCATGTTATACTTATTTAATATAGAGTAAACCAAAAAAAAATCAAAAAATAAAGTGCATAAAGTAAATCTAGCTATTACAACCCGCCTAGCTATTGCTTTGGTTGATGTTTTTGGCAGTTTCCTCCTCGATTTGATTGCCCCTGAGCCGATCCCACATGCACAAGTGATAAAAGGTCAATTAAAGACGTGTAAAATTAAATTAAAAACATAAAAGGCATAGAATTGAATAGAAGTCCTAAGCAGAATATGCGAACCCTAGAATGTTTAAACTAATAGTAAACAAAATATCATATTTTGATCATGCGATCCTGAAACATTTAACTACAAAGAATTACAGATCTAAGCTAAAACCCTAATCATATTACTAACAATTAAAAAAAACACAATAAAAACCCTACATGTTCTTATTATTATATTCAATTTAAAGCAATGTTCTTATTATCATATTTAATCCCAACAATGTAATCACAAAAAGACATATTCTAATCACATAAAACATATAAATAAATAAAAATAAAACCTAATCATGTTTTTAAAAAAGCATAAAAAGGACCAATTTTGGAAGATGATATGGATGATGGTGGATGTTGGGGAACTCTCAAGTTGTCGTTGTAGTTGATTGTTCTGCGAGTCTTAGGAAGCGATGATGTAGTGGAATCGAAAGTCGGTTGAGGATCCAGTGCTACTTAGGATATGAAAAAAGCTTTTGTTGTTCTCTTCAAAAACTTTCTAATTCTGTTAGTTCTTTCTTAGTGTCTAAACTCTTTGTATCTTCTTTCTTAAAAGTGTATCGGCTGCTAAAAGTTTCTAAGAGTGTGCAGGTATGCCCCCTCCTAGGAGTTAAGTATATATTTATAGAGCTAGAGTTTGGAAAAACCCTAGGAATAGATCGATATATTTTAATCTTTTAGAGATTATCTCATATAAAATCAAATAAAATCTCGTGTTTATCAACGAAAGTCTTTCTAGAAAGTCATTTTAGACATTAAAATGCTAAAGAATGACGTTGGATCAAGAAAACCATAAATTGGCACTGTGGAGAGCCGATCGGCTCTGCGCATAGCTGATTGGCTCTAAAAAGCAAAAGTTGATAAATATTTATAATTTAGTCCCTAAACTTATGAAAATCATCATTTTGACCCTCAAACTTCACTTTTCTTGACAATTAAATCCAAATTGATTACAGAAAGGCAATTTTGATTAGATTAAACTCAATTCTAACCTTGGATTCTCCCATCCTCCATCTCCCGAGAACCGAGGAAGGCAGTAACTTTCATCATATAGGGTTTTCCGTAATTCCCTCGATATCTAGATCCGGAAAATGGGTGCTGACAAAAAGTGTATTAAATCTCATTTATAAATTTCATATTATGATCAAAATAATAACAACAGTCGTGTAACAAACGGGTAAACCACTAGTTTTCAATAATTGTTGATTGTTGTGGTTCGTATAATTGGCCTTTTTGAAGATGATCTTTGGCTCTTTGCAAATTCTTTTAGCAAATTACTACATCAATATATAAGAATATAAATAAAAAGGTTCAGTGTCTTTTAACCGGCTGTTCTTTTTTGTCAACATTACTAATGACCTATAGGTTCGCTTACTTGACTTATGAAAGATAATGGGGTTATTCAGAAAGGAAAAGGCGCAATTATACAATACATTCGTAGAAATTACAAAAGAAAAGATTTATACAATCGTAAAACAAAATTTGTAAAAGTGATTTTTAAACTTTAAAACTTTTTAGATTTTTACAATCTTAAAAGAAAATTTTTAACTACCGCATTAAAATTTATTTTAGTCCAATCAGTTAGAATAGAACGAGGCAAAGCAGATTGGTGAGGCATAATTCTGGTACTTCCTAAAGATTGTTGGAGAGTCTGAGATGCTTCTATGACATTAGAATTTAGATGGTGAATGATCTTTTTACGAGCCATTACCTTTTGTTCAAAAATTATATTATTTCAAGCCTTCCAAAGCCTCCATAAAGTAAAAACCAGCTGAATTAAAGATTGACTAGATGGATCCAGTTAATGCAGGCCCTCTACAAGACCAATGCAGCACATTCTAAAGTTAGGAAAAGTTATATGGTTTGGTCAAAGACCAAGAGAGGTAAGCCGCCAAATAACTTGAGCAAATTGACAGTGGAAGAAAATATGCATAAAGGTTTCAGGGCCATCACATCTAGGACACAATCGTAAATGGCTTAATCTTGTTGCAAGAAGGGAGCCAGCATGAAGGGCATTATTTAGGCATTTCCATAGAAAAAAAACTTTACATTTATTAGGGATGCATAACTTCTAATGTTTTCATTTTGCTGGCTTAAGCAAGGATTTGGAGATGAATTATTTAGCCAACTAAGATAAAAAAAAAAAAAAAAAAAAAAAAAAAAAACCTACATTAAGCATAATATCCTGAGCTTGCTGAGAAACTAACTGATTTCTAAAAGTGCCATATAATATGATCTTCAAGGGTAGAGGCACTAATGGGAATTTGAAGAATTTTTACTGCTTGTATCGAAGTGATGCTCTGCCTGACAAGGTTCACCTTCCATGACTTAAAAGTCTGATCATATAGAAATTAACAAAATGCTTATTTGATCTACTATTTGGCTGCATAACTACTTTAAAAGGTTAATCAAAAGGGATCCAAGGATCCCCCAACACTGATATAGACTGACCATTACTAAGCTACCAATGCAAACCTTTAATCAATCGATCTCTTCTTGCCAAAAGACTTCTTCAAGCCATGAGGGATTATATCCTTGGGAAGCTTGGAGAATGGAGCGACTATGAAGAATATTTTCCCCTCATTACTTGAGCCAGAAGAGACTAAGGATTTGAAAAAATCCTCTAAACTTGTTTAGCTAGAAGAGAGATATTAAACCCCTATAAATCTTTGAATCCCATGCCTCTCAAAGATTTACTCGTGGACAGATGAGACCAAGACTTCCAATATGTACGTCTTTCATTTTGAGTTATTGTGAGCACAGCTTTTCAGGGTCTGCCCCATGTGGTATGCGACCACGTCACTATGTCGAACCCATTTTGAAATGAGTTGTCTAGGAGGACTTAAAGGATCACAACAAACATAGTGACTGTGAATTATCGTAGAAGACTAGGAGTACCACCGGGAAAAGATTATCGAGACAATCGAGAAAGGCAAAAGATGATGACTCAGATTCCTCATGGAGAACCTAAGTTTTCCCTTCCTTAAATTATAAAGATTTGGGTTCAGAAAGCTAGGTACACACTAGAAAAGGATTAGGCACCCTAATATGCAGGGACACAGAGTCTAGCCTCCACTAAGACTCTAAGGCTTTTTGTTTCCCTAATCGAACTAACCTAGCTTGGTTACTACCCATTTTATTACAAGGAAATTTCATTATCTTTTTATTTAGACATGTATAATGTGAGGGAAAGAAGATACTAACTTAGCATGCATCTACCTAAAGGAAAGGCACATTGGCGTCACTACCTTAGGTTTTATCTAATATGTGAAGGTGACCAAATAGGAACCAATTTTAATTTTGCATTTGGGTGCCGAGTTCATTTTATCTTTAGTAATTAGGTGCATGAAAATGGAATGTAGGGACTCCCATTGGCGAGTTGATTTATTTTAGTAGGCATGTAAGATGATCAATCAACCTTAATTCGGTTTACCTTTAGCATGTGAGTGAAAACTAAGCATACCTAAATATAATTAAACTCAATCCAAAGAAAGGGGAAGAAGGAAATAAGGGATACAAAATGGATTAACAATGATAAAAGAGGATTAACTAGCATCCCAATTAAACTTAAACACATAAATACATAATCATGCAATAATTCCTAAATTAATCCTAAACTAAGGGGATCCTCATTAGAGAGAATTAAGCCCACTTGGCTAATTAAAACTATACTAAAATACAAAGTTAGTCGCTTTCAATACCCATTAAGGCAATAAAGATGCAATTAAACACACTTAACATATAAATTACTCTAAACATACTAAAAATAGAAACTTGACATATGAAACCTAAAGCTAATTCCTCGTGGAAATAAAATAAAAAATCAATTTGATTATTTAACCCTAATCATGCTCCTAATCATAGAATTAACATAATTAACATACAAGTTACATTTAAAGCCTAAAACATGCTAAAATAGCTACTTTAACATCTAAAGTCACGAACTTTAAGCATGTGACTCAAAACCCTAGCATTTATAAAACAATACGAAAACAAACATGTTCTTTTATCCCTAAACATGTCACTAAGTATGCCAATAAAGCACTAACACATGATTAAGCTAAATAACTTAAACACATATTAATCTCAAAATAAACCTAAAACATGTTAAATAATCCAAAACTACTCTAAAACATACTGTATACACCATTAGCGTCATAGAAAACACATTATTCAAGCCATAATCATAAAAAAGAACAAAAAAGTTGAAGCTTCCAAGCTTCTGTAAGCTTACCCTGTGTGGGGTAAGCACACGGAAGTTTCTAAGCTTTTACTTTTTGTGCTTTTTGGTGCCTAACAGCTCACAAAATCGGCAAAAATGATGATGTTAAGTCAAAACATAAAAAAATATGGATAGCGAATAGGTTTAGCTTCGGATTTAGCCCTCAAGACCTTTGAAAACTTCCAATGAAAGGGTGACTTTGGAATAGAAAAGGACTTGGCTTGAACTCTTAAGAAACCAAGAGACACTAGAAGGCTTTTGAACCTCTTAAGGAACTTGCAAAATAGAAGTTTTAATGTGTAGAGAGGAAATGGGAGTGTCCTTTAAGTGTTTGGTTTTGAAGGTGGGTATAAAGTTGATAGAAATGGGTTGTTTTAGGTGTTTAAATGAGTAAAGGTAGGGACCTGGAAATGGTAATATGCTTTTTATTGTTGAAAGGGTTTTCTAGTTGAGGTGTTAAGGTGCTTAAGTGTGTTTTCTGATATGGTGTGTGTATGTGATGAGTGTCTTTGAAGTTGGAGAGTGTGCAAAGAAGTAAAAGAAGAACTTTAGGATTTTGTGTATATTGAGAGGGGGTTTCTAGTTCCCTTATCTCAAGTCTTGACCAAGCTGCAAGAGCTCTAGCTGTTAAATCCACCCTTCATAAGGCTAGGGGTGACTCAAATGGGTAATGACCCAAATGCATACTACAAGTATCACCAAATGCCCGACCACAATACTGACCTCTGCTATGACTTGAGGAACAAGGTTCAGAAACTCATCGAAGAGGGGCGACTCACCAATCTTCAGTGAAGGCCTCCTTATTTTCATTTATTTTATGACTTTGATAAATAATACTTCAGTTTGTTGTAGGGGACAATCAATGTTGTTTATTTTTATGTATGGATACTTTGCTTGATGTTAATTTACATTCTTAATGATTATCCTGCATGCATATGATTCCATGTTATATCATCTGTTTAATTCAAGTATAACTGACTCCTTTGAAGAGGTTTTGTTTATAGCCTGCCTAACTCCCGACAAGAGAATGAGAATAATAAAAAATATTAAATAATAAAAAGATAAAATTGCTTTTGCCTAATCCCATAAAACAGGTTGTAGGCGGTGGTTTCGGGTGCATACGCAAGTGTCCTTAGCGACTATGGTACTACAAGACTTTTCAACCTAATCGGGAACATGTTAACCAGTCATAAAGACTAGCGCAAAGAAAGGGAGTCGCCACCTACGTAAATCACTAAGACATTTTTACTTCTTACGTGACATAACTAGATTCCTTAAGAAAACATCACCACATCTAGAGATAGATTTAGAAACCAACTTCTTTAATTGTGTATTCTTACCTTTAATTTTGTTCAGTTAATAATCTATTCCTTATAAGTATGATAAAATATTTCTACTCATAATCAATATAGTATGGCAGGGGTCCAACAAGTTCTAGTCCAATTTTATTTAAGCCTCTCTCAACCCTTACTTGATACTTACTCTAATTAGCTACTGAATTACATATATTAAAGCTCACTTAGTCCAGCTCATTTTATTATGAAATCCAAATTTACCATCCTTTAATTCTAAATGGACTACTTTTTACATACAAAGCCTGTTTTTATTTTCAAAGTCTAAATCTAATTTTACATGTTATATATATACAAAACCAAGAAAAGCAAAATACATACAGCCGATTGACTGTACGAAGAGCCAATCAGCTCTAGAGTTGAATCCTAAGTCAATCGAGCTTTAGGCAGACAATAACTCTAGAACTCCTACATAATTGATATGCACACACAAATAAGCATGAAAAATCAAGTAATATGTGTAAAATAAGCAAAATAAAGAGAATAGACAATATTTAGAGTGAAAATAATGGCAACAAGATTTAAATAGATGGACAATAGATAATTAACATAAAAGATAGATTTTAACAGATGGCCAGCTAAATTTGGCAACTTAATTAAAATTTTAAGAGATTGACAGCTTAATACATAATCATGCAATTCGCAGGAAATATGGTAAAACTTAGACCTAATCATGTAGACTTTATTAGATTCAAAATTCTAACATGTGGGCTTATTTAATCATAATATAGTCCATTTGTTTCAAAATTCTAAACACATGAACTGATCTAAAGCAAAATTCTCAAAAACATTAAGACCTAGATCTATGTATTGAAATCAATAAAGACAAACCCTAAACATTTTACTAAAACACATAAAAGGAAAATAATAGAGGAAGATGATGAGATGTAAGAATTCTATAAACCCTCAGGTTATCACTGTATTGAGCAGATCCTCGAGTCTCAAGAGTAGAGGAGGAGGTTGATCCAAAGATTGGATGGGAATCCAAAGTATTTTAGGATTTATTTTTGCTTTTTAAAATCTTAGTATTTTACCAAAGAATCTTACTGATTAAGCCCTTAATGCACTATCAAATAGACACTTAAATATAATATTAGCTACATTAAATTTGGATATTAAGATCAAAATAAAGGTTAATTGACTCTTAGGTCAACACGCTCATCATATCTTGAAGACCATTCCTCAACATAATACACGTCTTGATTTAGAGACTACGCCCATCACATCTTGAAGACCACCCCTCAAAATAACTATACGCCTTGATTTAAGGACTACGCCCATCATCTCTTAAAGACCACCCCTCAAGATAACTATATGCCTTGATTTAGGGACTACACCCATCACATCTTGAAGATTGATTTAGGGACTACGCCCACCTCAAGATAATTGTATGCCTTGATTTATGGACTACATTTGTCATATTCTAAAGACCGCCCTTTAAGATAACTATGTGCCATTTGGGAAGAGGTCTCAAGGGATCACGACAACTGCGGTGACTGAGAATTATTGAAGAAGACTATGAGTTGCCACTTGGGTAAAATAACTGGGACAAATATAGAGGGGCGTAGGATGGCAGCTTGGATTCCTCGAAGAGAGCCTAACTTTCCCCTTTCCTGAATCAGAGATTTGGGTTCGAAAATTTAGGTACGTGCTTGAATGGGGTTAGGCACCCTAACATGGTGTGACACAAAGTCCGGCCTCCACTAGGCTTTTAATTTTCTAATCGTACTAACCTAGCTTGGTTGCTACCCATTTTATTACGAAGGGCAATGGTGGTGCAATGTGGACCTCATGACGTGGAGGATGCAGTCTATTACCTTGGTAAGTAGTTGTTGCCATATGAGTCAAAGTACAATCTCATAGAGAAGACTTGCTTAGCTATGATATAGGCTATGAGGAAGTTAAGACACTATTTTCAATCTTATAGGGTTCAAGCAATTTCAAAAGTAGACCTGCTAAAGTATCTATTCAAAACTCCATCTCTCATAGGAAAACGGGCATAGTCTCTAAAACTAGACAGGTGTGATCCCGAATCAGATGGGCACGGTCCTTAAATCGAAGTCAGATAGAAAGTCTGCACCAACTCGGGCCTACAAAGCATAGCTTCTAGTCAAAATCATATTCTTTTTTTCGTATCCTTGATATTTATGGTTTGTCTCATTTTATTTATCATATTTATGCTTATAAATCTCAACAAATCGGAAGCAAACTGTTAGTACCCGTTTTTCGGATCTAGATATCGAGAGAATTATGAAAAACTCGATGATAAAAGTTATTATTTTTCTCAAGTCTCGAGAGGTTAAGGACAGTTGAATCCCAATTAAGGTTGTGAATAATTGAACCAAAAATTTTATTTTAAAATCAACTTAGACTAAATTGATAGAAAAATTAAGTTTGAGTGGTAAAATTATAAATTCATAAAGTTCAAGGACCAAAGTGTAAAATGCACCAAAATTTTGCAATCCCTGAGCTAATCGGCTCTGCATACAGGTGAATCGCCTGTACCCAGAGCTAATCGGCTCTGCATTGAGCAGGTCGACTCTGTGTAGAGCCTGTACACAATCTCGATTGGCCCCGAATTTGAAATATGATGTTGTTTTGTGTAATTTCTCACTTTAAAATGTCAAAACTAATGAAAATATATCTTCTAGAATATTTTATTAATAAATATTTGAATTTTTAACGATAAACATTCCTGATAAGTCCAAAAATTAATTTCTTAATTATGGATATTTATCTAAAGTTAAGAATGTATATCAAAGGCTTTTAGGGTTTCTTAAACTTTTTTTATAAATAGAATAGGAAGCCCTGAGCTTAGAAGTTGGCAACTGTTAACAATTCTTGGCAATTCTTAGTAATTTTTAGGCAATAATCAAAAGAGAGAACTTGAGTAGGTTTTTGAGAAAAAACACACATTCCTAAGAATCAAAAAACCCTAAACACTCTAGATTTATACCCCATATTCGATTCAACCTTATCCTTATTACTTGAGACTCGAAGGTCAACACAATATGGTGATAACCTGAGAGTTTCCAAATCCAGCATCATCAACATCTTATATATTTTTATGATTCTTTGCTATTACTAATGATAGGGTTCATATGATTGTCTTCTTAATATTTATCTTCCATATGTTATATATGTTTAAAATTAGGTTTTGCATGTTTATATGGTATTTATGGCTCCTGAATCTTGAAACGGATAACATGTTCTCCTTAGAATTTTGAATTTAATAATCATAAATATTGATCAATATGTTAGGTTTGCCTCCTTATTGATGTTAACCATGTGTTTGATGCAAGTGTAACTAGAATCCATCACGATAAAGGGTGTTCATGTATTATATGTCTTGTTCTTTTACCAATTTGATCTATCTTTATGAAAAAGTTACATGTTTTTGTGTGTATACTAATCATCTTTTCATTGTTTTATGCATGTATATCGAGTTTCAGACGGTGAAGCATCAAATTAAAGCAAATCGGCCTAGTGAGACACCCTAGAGCTATTCCGCTCTATGCACAACCAATTGGTTGTGCATAGAGCGAATAGCTCTAGGTGTCTCACTAGGCCGATGGTTGTGCATAGAGCCGATTGGCTCTGTGACCCGGCCAACTAGCTATTCGCCCCATATATGTCCTATTTTGTAAATTTCTAACCCTTTTTTTTATTTTTTTCCATTTTTGACCTAGATTAGTCTTTTTTTAGTTTATTAGTTGTTGGAAGGGTTGTAATAATTTAGACTGACTGCTACCTTTATTTTTGCCTTATTTTTACTTTATTTTAATGGATGAATGACAAATTATTGTTGTATGATTGTTAATCAAAATTGAACACCTAGACATAGGCTTAAAATCTAGGCTTTGCATATAAATTATATAAAAAAAAAAAAAAAAACTAATATTTAACATGTTTGACACTAGTCTTTTGACCGTATTGATTATACAGAATGAATTAGTAGTTAGTTTTATAAAGACTTAATAAGATTTTCATATAATAAATAATACGAAGACAAATTTATGTATTAGACCAAAATTCAGAGGTAAATAGTATTTAATACTAAATACTTTAAAATACTTATATTTAAAGCCACATTATTGAATTACTATATAATTCAATTTTAAATTATTAAAATGAAATACATATTTATAGTTGGAGTTATTGTTTTTAATACTATTTTATTAAACATTGGAATTAAACTAGACTAACAATAAATATCTTACAACAATTTAATAAATAAATTAATTTTGAATGCATTTAGTACTTAATAAAAAATCTATTGATCAAATCATAACTTCTTTTTATCAATTTGACCGTATTATAATTTTTTTTATCAATTTGATCACATTGACAGCATTGAAAGATGATCAAAATGACCGCATTGATTTCGAACATAAAATAGTAGTATTATGAGCAATAAAGATCAAGGGATGCATAATAAATTGTTAAGGGGCCGAATAGCTAAAAGAAAAAGGAAAACTCTGGTCATGGTCCATCATTGCTTTGTCGTACTGTTAGCTTCTTGCTATTGTTGAAAAAGATGCATAATAAAAGGGACATACAATTGCATTGTTATTTCACTTTTCAAACCTTGAATTCAATAAAGAGACAAAAAAAGAAAAAGAAATAAAAGAACATAAGCCGGCATCTTTCTTTTTTGTGCTTTTCTCTTCTTTTCATGGCTTGCTTAATGGAAAAAAGAAACATGCCATTTTTGATTAAATGAATGTGAGAAAAAGAGAGATCATTAATTATTTTTCTCTTTTCTTCTTCCATGCTCAGCCGGCAAACCCTCTGTTCAAAAAAATTTGAACTCCAATCTCTCTCTATATAGACACAATAGATACTCATTCTTCTTCCTTGTTGCTTTTTTTGACTGTACACTTCGATCCGTGGCAGAATCATTTCCCTACTTTCTACACTAAGCTTCATGATACTTCCGGCCTTCACCCTTTTTACTCAACAAACCAAAACAAATATTAGCCGTCAACTTTCATCTTATCCATCAGCCATCAACCAGCCTGACCAAATATGTGTACCATCTTTCACGCCCGGAGAACTCACACGTCTGGCACCCTGCTTTTTGCGGATGTCACCCGGAGTTTTAGTTGAAGGGGTGCCGCATTTTCCAAAGTTGAAATGTCTTTGCCCCTCGTCACTTGTCCTCCACGAAGATTCTATGTATGAAATCCCGGAACCTTTTTGAGTATAGCTTTGGATCAACAGCTGAGATGGAAGTGGCATCCACTTGCAAAGACTTGTATGCATGTTCTAGTTTTTTGCTTATGTCATAATCTTGGAGGATGTCAATGATACCAAAGTAGAGAACCACGTCAAACATTTGACCACTACTATATGGAGGTGTTGAGTTGGTATTTCCACCGCCCACGCACTGATCCAACTCAACCCTCATCGCACGCTCTGCCCTTGCTGGCATGTTTGCTCCCAACCGGATAAATGGGCCCCTGTAATATCAACGTTAGAACAAAGTCAGCAAAATTTTGCATTGCACTGCATGGATATCAAACACAGTTAGGATACTCATAAAACTGTTAAGGCCAAAGTAATACACAATGATAAGGATACTCATCAAAGCCACCATGGGAAGTGGAAAGCAATATTGGGTATTATATTTCCCTTAATTAGGTACCCTTTTGGGGCAGGTATGTAGCAAAAAAGATAATAATAAGAATAAGAATAATCTGGTTTCAAAGTCTAACAGTCATTCAGTATCCTCAAACCACCGTCAGCATGTTAGATCCAATATGAATAATACCATGTAAAAGATTTCAATACTTCAGTCATGACCACAACTTCAAAAGCATAAGCAGTTTCTTTATTGTTTGAGAGGGATGGCAATATAACTAAACAAAAATTTGTTTCCATCAAAAAGAGGAAAAGGCCCCACCCACTCAAGTCACTTTTGAGTCATTCCAACAACCAAGATTGAATTCAAAGGAGGAAATTATCAAATACCAAACTCCTGGAAAAACGGAATAGATTTAAAATTTAAAAGAGAGAAGCTCAGCCGTAAATTATAGGTTTGCATGTTTCTTAACTGTTTACATTTTCTTGGGCAAATGCAACAGACACTTGATAAAGAGAGAAAAGGAAAAGCCTTCTCTTTTGCTTATGAAAACTCAGTCCTCAGTCCATTAGCAATTAAAGTTCAACATGCGTCACATGCACAGCAGTAAAAAGAAATGCCACTGGAAGGGCCCAAAATTTAGTCTTTTTATGGCAAGAAAAGTATAATCTGAAGACAGGATCTTCTATTTTTGTGACATAGCCAACACTTAGTATACACTCCAAAACTAGGGAGTATCTCACAGCTGATAGTATCTCAGTGCAAGTTCTGCAACAATCATCTGTGAGGTTTAAACTATTTATATTTTTACCAGAACTTCATGCCACTACTTCACATGCACATCTCTTAACATCATGCCAGATTTATCTCTTGATTGAATTAGCAATGGAGATAGAAAGTTTGTATACAATCAATAAAAGGAAAAGAAAAAGAATGCTTATGGGATTTTACAGCAATTGTAAAGGAATCTATATCACGATTAAATGCAATGTTTAGAATCAAAGAAACAAATCAGTTTCAACTTTAGAAAATAACATACCGGCCTTCCATAACCCAATCCATATCTGGCAGCAAGTGATAACCTCGCATGGATGTTTTATCGTGATGCATATTCCCCGTCTCTGATGAACACAGAGCAGGACATTACGTCATGCCTTACCAATTCTTGACAGTTGTATCTTAAATGTTAGCAATATAAGAGAAGTAAGGAAACTTACCAAGATGCAGGCAGTTGGGTGATGTCTTCATCTCATCACTCGAGTAATCATCACGAAAGTGAAGACCAATCAAAAGACTGTAATCCATAATCCCTTCAGCTTCTAGGAACTCACAATCTCTATAGATTTGCCTGAAGACATACTATGTGAACTTTTCGAACACAAAGAATAAATGTGTCACAAGAAAAGAAGAATAAAATAAATATAACAATTTTGTGGGATTTACCTGATGAGCTCTTGATACCATGACCGTTCAAGCCGAAACACAAAATTAAGATCTAGATCTTTAAGCGTGGTCATCTCATCAATTTCTCCCTCAGCCTTGTCAGTTGCACGACCATAAGAAGAACCTTTCAGGTCAAAGCGTTTATGGATGCGGTACTCGGAACAGAACAAATTGCCCATCACAATAAAACGGATCTGAGTATAAATTGCATTGTGAAAAATGATTTAGATTTTGACAAGCACTTGACCAATGAAGCATTGAAATGAGAAAAAAAAGTTCACTCAGGATCATACCTTTTGACCTCCAACTGGTTTCACACAATGTACACCAAAGAACTTTGTTATCAAAGAGTTCTTATACTGACAAACATGTTGGTAGTAATTCGGAAGCATCCTAATGAGAACCTAAATACAGTTACCACAGTGTAGTCAGGATCAATCAATTAACCAGATAATAATTGTATCTTAAAATATATGTCCAATAATATAGGTGATAGGACCAAATTTGGTCATTCTAAATTCTGCTATTGTTTCCATTTTATATGTAATGGATTGAGAAGTTTAGAAAAGTATAATCAACCAACCTTAACTTCAGATTTCCTCACAGTTTTAATCATAAAACGATCGTCTTGAGTTAGGTAAAAGAAGCTTCCACTTTTCCCAGGGGAAGAAAATTCCCTAAGCGCATCATTTCCACAAATAGCTACCATGTAATCCGCGGGATCTATTGCAAACAATTCCCTCAAATGTCTAAATACCAAACAACGCCAATCACCACCATAACATAAAAGATCAGACATATATTCAAGCCTCAGATTCTTGGGCACTGAACATTTTGCTTTTCTTTCATTTAAGATAAAACGAGTGAAACTAATACCTGAACACCATGGGACAATAATCCTTCCATTTAAAGTCTACAGACTGATGTGGCGGCGTAATCTTTGATCCTTCAAGTGGAAACCTTGTCCAGAACTTCTCCTTGGGATCAAAATCACTTTGCCTTAGTTCCCGCATCAATAAATCATGCTTCCCAACAGAATACCTGCAGAGGAAAAAACACTACACTAAATAAAGAAAATTCTAATATTATTTAAAAAAGGACATTGAGGCTAAACATATCACTACGAATAAAACACCTGATACCCAGTTGGAGATTAATCATTAAATCATAATTCTTATGCCCTTTGGAAATGGTTTGGCCTGGCTTTTTAACATCACCATCAGCAGAACTACAAGGACTGCTTCTCTGGCACTGCAAATTGTCAACTACTACAGCAATATTACTACTTTCTTTACCATTACAACACCCTTCTTCAGCATCAGAATCTTTACTATCATAGTACATAATAGAAGCTGCCTCAACATTATCGACAATGTCACAAGTAATATCACCAGCCTCACCATCCAACTCCCATATGCAAATCCTTGGATAACTATTAGCATCCACACAAGAAGACCTCTTTAAACTTCCCTCATATTTATTGTTATTAGCAAAAGTAAAAACCCCTTTCCCTTTAGGTACACCATTCTCCCAATAACCTTCATATTTATTCCCATTAGCCCAAACCAACACTCCTCTCCCATGAATCAAACCATTTTTCCACTCCCCAAAATACCCATTCCCATTACTCCACCTGTACTTCCCTTCCCCATCTTGGAGATTGCACCTCCACCACCCTTCATACACATCTCCATTACCGTAGCATTTCTCTCCATACCCATGTTTTCTATCAGACAGCCATTGACCTCTGTAAGAATCACCCTCGATACCAATAAATGTTCCTTGTCCGTTCATTTTTCCGTCTTTGAATGTTCCCTCATACGTAGCTCCAGAAGGCCACGAGAACTTTCCGTTACCGTTAGCTTTGCCTTTTCTCCACTCTCCCTCGTACATACATCCATCAGACCATAAGTACTTGCCTTTCCCATGAGGCACGCTCCCCGACAATGTCCCGGTGTATATGTCCCCGTTAGGGAGGAGTTTCTCAGAGACGACAATGGAGGTGGTGGGGGTCACGCGCCTGCAGCTTGTTTGCTTGTTCTTCTTGTTATTGTTGTTGTCCTGTTTATCAGTTGAAGTGGGTTGAGAGATACGGAGAAGCGTCTCTTGCATTTGGTGGTTTTTGGTTTCGTCGTTTTATGTGATTGTTGTGTCTGTTTGTGACATTATTAAATCAGAGACTAGTGCTGCGAAAACAAAAAGAACAAGTTGAAGATGAAGAAGCAGAAGGACGAGAAAGAGAGAGAGAAAGAGGAGACTGAGAGGGAGAGCATAACATTGAAAAATTATTAAACTATATTATTCAATGAAAATATCATTGTAAAAGGAAATAAAGGTAGAGACTGGGGACTGAAAAAGAGAGCACAGAGATGCTGAGAGAGTCTCATGGGCCGGCTTTGTCTGCGTAACAATCAATAGTAATTATAATTATGAGAAAATTACATCATATACCCTTTCTTAAATGCTGATAAAAATGTATAGTAATTTGTTTTTTACCTCATTTTATTTTTATATTTTTACTTTAATATTTATATTCACATTTTAATTTTTTTTAGATGATTATCCTTTTAGACTTTTTAAATTTTAAAAGACACAAAAATCAATAAAGCCAATGAAATTCAATATATCATCATATTATCTTTAATAAATTTGAATTTAAGTATAAGATAATTTAAAAATAAAAATTAGATTAATATATTCTTATTTTGAAAAAAATACAGTATTACTATAAAATAAAGAACAAAAATAAAGAGTATAGTAAAATAAAGATAAGAACAAAAAAAATAAAGAGAAAAGAAAGAAATTTTTTTGTATCATTCCGTTGATTATAACACCTATCTATAAGTATAAAGGATTACAGAAATAGAATTCTATTTTCATAAAGAAATCTATCTATAGACATAACGATGAACACCTAATATAAGCCAAATACTTTAATATTATCATAATACTCCCCCTTGGATGTCTATTACAATGAATATGTTTAGTTAAAACCTTACTAAGTAAAACCCTATAGGAAACAATTTTAGTGAAGGAAAAAAGTACATTATTCATATAGAAGTTTACGCTATAACATTGGCTGTTAAAAATTTTGCTAGAAAAATCCAATGGGACAAAACCTAAGCTAAGGAAAAAAGAGTACAGTGATGAGAATCCATGTAGCACAAGGAATCTTACTTCAACAAAGAATTCTAATTCCACTAAAGATCATAATCCAGCAAGGAGTCCTGATGACATTAGGAGTTCAAGCGACAAAAGAAATCCTATTTTCAGTAGGAATTCTAATCCAACCAGGAGTCCTACTGAGATTCAAAGTCCAAGTGAGATTAGGCTTAATCAAAACAATGAGCCTCAAGATACTCTTATCAACTTAATCTAACATATGGAGGCAATGATCAAGACAAAATAAACCCAAGATAATCAAGTCAAGCTATTTGGAGTCCGATACTTAAGAATGAGCCGCTTCTCACATGTTACTTAAACCCAAGTGTCATTTTTATCATATGGGGTTGGGTTGGACGAATTTTAGGAGTTATTTGTTTCCTTATTGATTTAGGAACCTTGGCCATATCTTATCTTATTTCTTTAAAAAGTTATTTGTTTCCTTATTTATTAAGGAGTCTTGGCCGCATATTTTAGTCATTCTAGGATTAAACTCTATAAATAAAGTCTTATGTATTTCAGCCAAAGAACATACATGATGTTTTGAATAAATTTTCTTTTGCTTTGCAAAAATCTAGTGCGTTGCACTTTAATTCTAAAGGTGTTCCTTTTGAATTGCTTGAAATTAAATTGATTTGATTAGCTTGATTTCACATCTACTTGTTTATACAATCTTTTAGCTTATTAGTTTCAAGATTGCTAAACAATTCATCTTATTATAATTGTTGATCTTAGTTCATCTATAGCTAAGGGTAACAATTCCGTCCAATTGCAAACTATGAGTTGATGTTTGGGGCAATAAATCTGACTTATATGTAAGGGTGCGTTCTAAAGGGGCGTGATCTTGTCTGTTTGGTTTACTTCCATCATCAATAAGGGTTTGAACGTATCCTTCAAGTTGAGGTTCGTATCATTTGGTATCAGAGCTTTGGCTCATCAATCAAGTACGTATCTTTTATTATTTTTGTTGATTTGTTTCCTTTAATGTCAAAAAAATATTTTATCAATCCATTAATTTCTTCTTCTTTGTGATTTATTTTCTTGTCTAGAGTATTCTTCTTGTTCAATTCGACTTCTTTGCTATTCTTAAAGTCCAATTCATCCGTTTATTTTGTTTCTTAAATGTTAAATACGTTCTTTATTCTACGTAAATCAAATATGTCCTTTTCGTTTAATTTGTTCATCAAAATTAGTTCTTCATTAATTCATCTTATTCTTATGTGTTTTATTGTGTTTAGACTTAATCATAGTCATTAAGTCTAGTTTCGTTTACTTAGTTTGTGTTCTTGTGTGTTCTAAATCTGATTCGTTGGTTATTGAGTCGTTACAACTTTGGTTGTTTGGTATTTGATTATTTTAGCCTCTATAAGTGCCAAAGAGTAGAGATTGAGTGGTAAAAGGCAAGTAGTGAGCTCATTAGAAGGTAAAAGCCTAATTGAGTGAAACACGATGGTAAATGTCGCCTTAGAGGTTCTGCCAATCTCCTTAACACTTATGTGCAATCACGGTGCTAATTTTTTCCCCTTTCACTGAAATAGTTCTAGCGAAGAGTTGAGGAAATGCATATCCCCTTTCATCAAGTAGTGAAATCTTCTTTATCAATCTTATGATAGATTGTGGGGACAAAAGAATGATAATTATTATGAAAAGTGTTTATAAAAATTTTATAATCCTAAACCTAAGCCAAAGAAGATAGAAAGACAATTGCGTCAAGATTTCACTAATGAACTTTAAAAGATATAAAATCTTTAAGGAGCAGCCTTAAAAATAGTTTTGAAGATTTAAAGGATTGGTTCATCGTTATGCTAAGCATCTTGAAGATAAAGCTGAGTATAAGCCATCTTTTGAAACTAATATTGATGATATAGAAAAGGTAAATTACTCTACTGAAGTCAATGAAGATACTAAAAACATAATGAATGAAGATAGTGAAAAGTATAATAATTTACAACTTTTGAGCGAAATCCAAGATGAAGAGATCATTATTGAAGATGAAGCAAAAGTTGAACTGGTGAAGGATGAAAATATTTTGCTTGATGCCATTGAGCCAATTGAACATGTTGATTTTATTGGCATTGAAAGTATTATTTGTTCTAAAGTTCCTCTAAAAGCTTTTGTGAAAGATTTGCAGGTCGACAATGAGTTCTTATTGTTCTTTGAGATTATATATTTGCTTCTTTCACAATATTCGAGCAAGATTCGAGCACGAATCTTTTCAAAGAAAGGGAAAATGATGAGAACCCATGTAGCACAAGGAATCCTACTTCAACAAAGAATCCTAATTCCACTAAAGATCCTAATCCAGCAAGGAATCCTAATGACATTAGGAGTTCAAGCGACAAAAGGAATCCTATTTCTACTAGGAATCCTAATCCAACTAGGAGTCCTACTGAGATTTAAAGTCCAAGTGAGATTAGGTTTAATCAAAACAATGGGCCTCAAGATACTCTTATCAACTTAATCCAACATATGGAGGCATGATCAAGACAAGATAAGCTCAAGATAATCAAGTCAAGCTATTTGGAGCCCAATACTTAAGAATGGACCGCTTCTCACATGTTACTTAATCCCAAGTGTCATTTTTATCATATAGGGTTGGGTTGGACGAATTTTAGGAGTTATTATTTCCTTGTTGATTTAGGAATCTTGGCCATATCTTATCTCATTTCTTTAAGGAGTTATTTGTTTCCTTGTTTATTAAGGAGTCTTGGCCATATATCCTAGTCATTCTAGGATTATGACTATTTTATTTTAAACTCTATAAATAGAGTCCTATGTATTTCAGCCAAAGAATATACATGATGTTTTGAATAAATTTTCTTTTGCTTTACAAAAACCTAGTGCATTGCACTTTAATTTTAAAGGTGTTCCTTTTGAATTGCTTGAAATTAAATTGATTTGATTAATTTGATTTCACATCTACTTGTTTATATAATCCTTTAGCTTATTAGTTTCAAGATTGCTAAATATTTCACCTTATTATAATTGTTGATCTTAGTTCATCTATAGCTAAGGGTAACAATTTCGTTCAATTGCAAACTACGAGTTGATCTTTGAGGTGATAAATCTGACTTATAGGTAAAGGTGTGTTCTAAAGGGGCCTGATCTTGTCTGTTTAGTTTACTTCCATCATCAATAAGGGTTTGAACATATCCTTTGAGTTCAGGTTCGTATCATATAGTGCATCAAAATCTCTTCCTCGTGAAGATATGACTTTTAACAAAAATCTCTTAGTCGGTGCATGCCGATTTTGTTCACCAATTTCTCAAATGTTGTTGTAGGGAGTGCTTTTGTAAATAAATCTGTCAAATTATCAATAGATCGAATTCGATGAAAATTTAAAAATTCTTACTTTTGAAGCTCATGTATGAAAAAGAACTTTGATGAAATGTACTTGGTTCTATCTCCTTTAATATATCCTCCTTTGACTTGAGAAATACAAGCAGCATTATCTTCATATAGCACTATTGGCTTCCTTTATCAAATGGAAAATCAAATGTTTCTTTGATAAATTGGATCATAGATCCCAACCATATACATTCTCTACTAGCCTTGTGCATTGCCAATATTTCAACATGATTAGATGATGTGGCAGTTAGAGTTTGCTTAGTAGAATACGAAGATATAGCAGTGCCATCATATGTAATCCAGTAACTTGTCTGTGATCGAGCTTTATGTGGATCAGATAAATATCCAGCTTCTGCATATCCAATTAATAACGATTTCGAGTCTTGTGGATAAAATAAGCTCATATACGATGTACCATATAGATAACAGAAAACTTATTTCACACTATTCCAATGTCTTCGAGTTGGTGAGAAACTATATATTGCTAGTAAATTCATAGATAATGCTATATCGAGTCTTGTACAATTAGGAAGATACATTAATGCTTCAATAGTACTAAGATATGGTATTTCTGGACCAGTATTTCTTCACCATCTTCCTAGGAATGAAAAAGGTCATTTGTCACATCCAGGTGTCTAACAATCATCGAAGAACTCATTGGATGAGATTTATCCATATTAAAATATTTTAATATCTTTTCAATATAAGTTGATTGATGAATAAAAATTCCTCTAAATAAATGTTCGATTTGCAGGCCAAGATAAAATTTTGTTTATCCCAAATCTTTCATTTCAAATTTATTTTTTAAATAAGTTATTGTTTCTGTCAACTCTTTATGAGTTCCAATGATGTTTAAATCATCAACATAAACTGCAATTATAGCAAAACTAAAATTTGTTTTCTTAATAAAAATATATGGATAAATTGAATTATTAGTATATCCTTCCTTCAAAAGATATTCACTTAGGTGATTATACCACATTCATCCATATTATTTTAATCCATACAAGATGTTTTGTAGCTTAATTAAATACATTTCTCGTGGTTTTGAGCTACATGCTTTAGGCATTTTTAGTTCTTCAGGAACTTTCATATAAATATCATTATTAAGTGATCGATATAAATAAGTTGTAATAACCTCCATAAGATGCATATGAAATCCTTTTAAACTTGCCAGCTAATTAAAATTCTAAATATTATTTCATCCATAACTGAGAAATAAATTTCTTTATAATCAATGTTAGGTCTTTGCAAGAACCTTTGTGCTATAAGTCTTGTTTTGTATCTCATAATTTCATTTTTTTCTCATTACATTTATGCACAAAAATCCATTTATAGCGTACTCGCTTAATACCTTTAGGTGTTAAAATAATGTGTCCAAAGATTTGGAGTTTTTCTAATGAGTTTAATTCTGCCTGAATTGTATCTTTCCATTTAGGTCAATCATTTCTTTGTCAATATTCAATGACGAACTTAGATTCCATGTCCTCATTTTCTTTTGCAATGTTAATTGCTACTGCATATGCAAATACATTGTTGACAACAATTTCACTTTAGTTCCATTTATTACTTGAAGTGACTTAATTAATTGATATCTTATTGTTTTCATCATCTTCAGACACTTGAACCTCTTTTGAGGTTACTTGTTCATCTATGTCTTCTGTTATAGGCTCTTTAGAAATATCAATTTTAGAATTGTTATTTGGTTTATTTTTTTCCTTTTCTTTCTTCGATTTTTATCTTTAGAATCAGGTGGCCTACCACGCTTCTGGCGTATCATGGACTCATTTGCTATAATATTAACATGTTTTTCTACTGGGACATTAATTCTAATTGGAACATTCTCAGCTAGTATATGAGATTTAGTAACTCTTTTTGGATCACAAAATGTATCTGACAATTGGTTTGCTATACTTTACAAATGAATGATTCTTTGAACTTCTAGTTGATATTATTTTGAATACAAGATCAAGATGATTTAATGATGGCTCATTCCAAATAATTTTTTTCTCTAATTGCTTGTTCTCTTTCCCCAACTTAGAAAATAAAGCTTAATTAAAATGACAATCATTAAATCTCACAGTAAAGACATTATCCGTTAATGGCTCAATATATTTAATTATAGATGGAAATTCATATCTAATATATATATTCCCAATCTTCTTTGAAGTCCCACTTTTGTGCGATGTGGAGGATCAATTAGGACACAAGCAGAACATCCAAAAGTTCTCTAATAGGAAATATCTGGCTCCTGGCCAGAAAACCAACTATAATATTGAAAATTTATGATAATTAGTTGGCCTGATGCGAATAATAGTTGTTGTATATAAAATTGCATGTCCCCAAGTAATTATTGGGAGGTTTGTTTCCATAAGCAATAGTTTAGCTAATAATTGGAGATGTTTAATAAAAGATTTTACTAGACCACTTTGAGTATGAACATGGGCTACTCTGTAACACCCCCATCACATGCTAACTAATAAACATTAGCCAGGAAGCATACAAGCGTCGTAGAATATATACTACAGGTAGATAGGTCAATATGTAGGTTGTTAAGAATCCAGACACAAGGTTATTAACATATAAACATATGATTATACTTAAACATCATTTAACAAGTATTACAAACATCTTCTTATGCCTTATAAGGCATACTTCCATATATATCACATAACTGCATACAAAAATGCATCAGGAGGAGACTTCACAAAACTGGCCCAACTTGAGCGCTAAAAGCTAGACTTCGCATACAACCAACGGATGCACTACTATTTACAAACCTGAAAAGAAAAATTTTGGAGAGGGGTGAGCCTCAGCTCGATAAATAAATAATCAACATAATCTATATCACATACACTTAATACAATTTCCACCCAATCACATAACTTTCCATGATATTCATAGTTTAGGTATAAAGTCATACCATTCTACTCAATTCATTACAACCATCATAGAACAAATACAATTCAACAATTATGGTTAGTTCTCACGGCTTGTGGATCCCCTTTAATGTGCTGCTCCGCCTCATCCTCATATATCACACACATAAGCTGCTCCGCCTCATCTCACATTATACACTTTTATAGCCTCTCTAGGCTTTAGCCTCCCAAGGCTTTATATATATATATATATATTTTTCACAGGGGAATCCACCATTCACATGCACATATGCACTTAACATCACAATTCAATCATTTCACTTATATCATATTTCAGCAATAACAATTGTTCCACTCAACACCAATCATTTCCATCTCAGTCATTCAAACATAAACAATATTAAGCAAACGCAACCATTTGCGGAACATTTGATTAAATATATGAACATAGCAAATATTAACTATTTACTTACTCAAAATATACTTATTCCTTTAGCATATAAGAACCTCCTTTCTCTACAACTTCCTTTCCAGGCCTTTGAGTACCTGTCAACACATTCATCAATTCACATTTCATGCATATTATAAATATTCATGTAAATGCGAGTTCTAATGCATTACAAGATCATCCCCTCTCTAATTCATAGGTCTAACTCTTCCTCTAAGACTCTCAATTACTGTTTTAATATCCTATAAACATTTTCCATCTAGTTAAATACCAATTTAACTCAAATTAACATCAATAAATTGTATAAAACTAATCTCCAACATTTCTGTTTTCTAGACAGAATTTAGTACCAAGGTATATTTATTGCTGGGAAAAATTGGCTTAATACAAAAATCTCATATTAAATAGACATATCCATTTATGCGTCTAGTTTCATCTCCAAGAAGAATTACTTAATTCTGACTTCTATAGATTTAATTATTTTCAAATTACGGAGCAAGGGTCATACAGCTAGTTGTACCCGAGCAGCAATCTGTTTGCTCAATTTAAGCAACCAAAACGGCAAAAATAGCAAAATCACAAAACTACAAAGTTATAGAGGACTCTTTAAAATTTCCATAGACACCAATTAAGCTTAATTTAGACTTATATAACCCATGTTATGCCTAAAATACAGAACATCAAGGTTGCTGGAATTTTGACAGTTTTCTATCTTAACATACTTAAACTTAAATCAAGCTTAATCTTTATGCAATCATTCAATACTCTACTAATTCATGATAATCAGACCTTTAATTAATCAATGAGAGCATCAAATGAAGTTTTTCCAATTTGTAATCAAGAACCCTAATGACAAATTAATAACACTCAAGTAACAACTTACCAATTTCAGCTTTTGGGTTGCTAATATGCTTAAATCCTTTAGCTTTAGCTTGGCTCCTTCAATAGTTGGCAAAATCCTATCTTAATCTTAAGTTTTTCTAGGTATTCCACTCCTCTCTCTTATTCCAAATTTTGTGTTTTTGGCCATGTACGAATTTTAGAGAAATGAAGAGGTAAAATGAGCTTGCTCATGGTTCCAATTTCCAATATTCCTCTCTTAATGCCACCACCTACTAAACTATTTTTATCACCCTAAATTAATTCTTACTAACCATATATAGGTACTAACTTTTAATTGTATCTTTTAAGTCCAATCTATTTACCCAACCTTCAACTATTGGTTCAATTAAGTCTTAAGGCTTAATACACATAACCCAAGTACTTAATCAACTTATCTAAATTAATAATCTAATATCATGCTTCTTATTCTCTACTTATAATTAATATATATCTGTTCTCATAAAATAAAAATATCATTGATATACCATCATATGCCCAATGATTAAATGTAAATGCACATAACATGGATGATGAGAAAATGCAGGCGTTACAACTCTCCCTTCCTTAAGAAATTTCATCCCCGAAATTTTAACAACTCACCAACATTGCAATGGAATAGATGCGGATACTTCTGTCTCATATGCTCTTCCACTTCCCAAGTTGCTTCTCTTGGTGAATGATGACTCCACTTAATTTTGACCATAGGAATGTCTTTCTTTCTCAATTTCTTAACCCTTCGATCAAGAATTTCTATCGGCTCTTCCACATATGTCAACTTTTCTGTGATTTCTATCTCTGGCTCTGGAATGATATGACTAGGATCTAATCTATATCGCCTTAACATAGAAACGTGAAAAATATCATGAATAGAAGACAACTCTGTAGGTAATGCTAACCTATAAGCCAATGGTCCAACTCTTTCAATAATTTCATAAGGTCCTACATACCTCGGACTCAATTTCCCTTGTTTACCAAACCTTAATATTCCTTTCCATGGTGATACCTGTAAGAAAACTTTATCACCCACAATATATTCTATTTCCCTTCGATGTAAATCAGCATAACTCTTTTGTCTGTCCTGTGCTACTTTCAAATTCTTTTTAACTATCTCTATTTTATCCACTGTTTCTTGTACCAATTCGGACCTTCAAGTTTGTCTTAAACCTTCAACATCCCGAAGATATCTTGGACTTCTACATTTCCTCCCATACAAAGCTTCATAAGGAGCCATCGATACTAGAATGAAAACTATTGTTATACGCAAATTCCATCTGTGGTATGTAATCATCCCAGTTACCCTTGAACTCAAGTGTGCAAGCCCTCATCATATCTTCTAATGTCTGAATAGTTCTTTCTGATTGCCCATCTGTTTTAGGATGAAAAACTGTACTGAAATGAAGCTTAGTACCATATGCTTTCTGCAAACTCTCCCAGAAACGAGAAGTAAATCTGGGATCCCTATCTGATACAATAGATATAGGCACACCATGCAATCTAACAATCTCAGAAATATACAATTCAGCAAGTTTATCAAGTGAATCTGTTTGCTTCATAGGTAAGAAATGAGCACATTTAGTAAGTCGATCAACAATTACCCAAATAGCATCATGCTTGTTAAATGTACTCGGCAATCCCATAACAAAATTCATAGTAATCTTATCCCACTTCCACACAGGTATAGATAAAGAATGAAATTTACCTGCAGGTGCCTGGTGCTCTCCTTTCACTTGCTGACATGTCAAACACTTACTCACAAATTCTGCCACATCCTTCTTCATTGTCGGCCACCAATAATAAGGCTTCAAATTTTTGTACATTTTGGTACTTCCAGGATGCATTACATAAGGTGCATAGTGCGCTTCATGCATGATTTCCTTTCTCAAATTTCCTACATCAGGTACACATACACGATTTCTATTCAATAACACACCATCATCTTTCAACACAAATTGTGTATTCTTTCCTTCTTGTACTCCACCCTTCATCCTTTGCAAATAAGAATCTTCACACTGTGCATCTTTAATTTTATCTCCAATCAAAGGCTTTACTTTTAATGTGGCTAACAGATCATCGTCATAAACATAAAACTTCACATCCATAGCTCTAAGTGCAACTAAATATTCTACATTGTAACAAATCATACTTGAAAAATTTTCCACTGACTTCCTACTTAAAGCATCAGCAACAACATTTGCTTTTCCAGGATGATAATCAATAGTGCAATCATAATCCTTCAGAAGCTCAATCCATCTTCGTTGTCTCAGATTCAACTCTTTCTGCGTAGGGATATATTTCAAACTCTTATGATCAGTAAATATCTGAAATGTCTCCCCGTATAAATAATGTCGCCATATCTTCAATGCATGTACAATAGCTGCTAATTCAAGATCATGTGTAGGATAATTCAGCTCATGAGGTCGCAATTGTCTTGAAGCATAAGCTATAACCTTCCCATGCTGCATTAAGACACATCCAAGTCCTTGCCTAGAAGCATCGATATACAACATAACCTCCATTTCGGATGGCAATGCGAGTATCGGTGTAGTAGTAAGCCTTTTCTTCAACTCTTGAAAATTTTGATCACAAAACTTCGTCCACTGGAATGGCACATTCTTCTTTAACAAAGCTGTGAGAGGCTTAGCAATAACTGAAAAATCTTTTACAAATCTTCTATAATAGCTAGCTAACCTAAGAAAACTTCGAACTTCAGAAACATTTCTAGGCGGTTCCCATTCAATAATTGCTTTAATCTTTGATGAATCTGGTTGCACTCCATGTTTAGAAATAATATGCCCTAAGAATGCAATTTCCTCCATCCAAAACTCGCATTTGTTGAATTTTGCGTACAACTGTTTTTCCCTCAAAATCTGTAAAACAATTCTCAAGTGTTGTTTAATGGGCTCTTTATGCAACCTACACCTAAGGCAGTGAACCTACCGATGCAGCCTAGCACTAGTGAGTATCAAGGTCGTATCCCTGGAGATCGGGTGAACCTAGAGTTACTACTGCTTGCTATGTTATCTAGTCTGAAATAGGGTGTGAAAGTTCTAACATACCAGCTAATGGTTATGAGTGCAATTAAGTAAATGAAGGACAACAATGGACAATTAAAAGACAATTGTAAAGCGAGAAATAAATCCAAAAGGGAGCCTAAGTGATGGAATTCTAAAGATGAATTTTATGGATTGCCGATCTTGTTTACCCGTGCCTAAATCCTGAATTGAATCCCGGTTCCTCTCTCGAGCTTACCGGATTCCTAAACCTGCACTAACCTAATGGAATCTCTTCCTATCAAATTACTACAAATTAGCATTAAGTATGATTTAAGACTATTAAGAGTTGTTAGTTCTTAATCCGTGAGTAAATCAACCTCATCTCTAAGTGTTAACTACCGGTCCTTACTATTCAAAATCCAGTTGTAACAAGCATTTCTCAATGTCAAGAAACAACCTAATAAACAATTAATCCAACGTCTCAAATTAACCGCATCAAACTTTTATTCTTTGAATAGCAAGAAGATTGCAAGAATGATAATTATAAAAACTAACAATTAAGCATAATCCATCAACAAAGGTGAACCGTAATGGATTCAAAAGATCTAGCTGCTCATGTTCATAGTCAAAGCAATTAAAGAACAAAATAAGGAAAAACAAATTAAAGGTATGTACACCCTTCTCTTTCAAGTTTGAATGAGAAACTCTAAATTTGCAAATTCAAAATCTCAAACCCTAGTTGCCTCTTGAATGCTCCCAAAGTTTGTCTTGATCTTCAATTCGATGTTGGAATAAGTGGAATCCCCCTTCAATTGATGAAAATTGATCTCTCAGTCTACAATTGAGGTATAGGAAATATTTGATTAAGTGTGTGTCTTGGAATTGAGTCCAAAAATCGTCCTCTTCAATTAGAATTCAAAATCGCCTATATAGTTGATTCAAGACGAGTCCAGTTTGATGATTCAAAGACGGCCGAGTCCAGTGTGTCTTGAATCTGTAGTCTGTTGTCTTGAGCCACCACAGTAGCGCCAGTCTTGATCCACCACAGGCCGTCTTTGGAGGCCGTGGTGGCTACGAAGTCGTCTTTGAAATGGCACAATTGGGGATAGCCTCTTGATAATTCAGCACGGCTAGAGTCCAGGCCGTGCTCAACCCTCGGGGTGCTTGTTCTCGCCCAATTTGATGGATTTTGCTCCGTAATCACACGTATTTCCCTCGATTACTGATGGTGTCCTTCGAAATGACACCGAAGCGAAAGGGAAACAAAAGACAGTGATTCTAGCATAAAACGGGATAATCATGCATAAAAATATGAACAATCGGGCATGAAAACATGTGTAGTATGATGCTTATCAAATTACCCCATACTTAAACTTTTGCTTGTCCTCAAGCAATTTACAACTCACTCCTCAAAAGATATCAAATAACTCAATCAACTGCATTGCAGGAGGTTAGCTCAAAACAAATTTCAAAACTCCGTAATGATTTTTCCCAAAATCCCCAAATCACTAAATCCTTAAGAGAAAGAGCAAACTTAATAAAGTTGCTAAAGTTAAAATGATAAACCATCTAAATTAAGAAATTGAGAATCATGCCTCACAAGATATCACTCAAAACACACAAGTGTATATAGGTGAAAGAAGATCGCCAAGCTCTCAACGCAAAAATACAGAAAAAGTGCTTACCATAGGCTTGCTTATGGATTCAATCTCCACTACTACGAAATAATCAATAATCATGATCAAAGGGTCTTGAGCCACGTTGTAATGGGGTTAAGGTAAGGTACGTATAAATATGGAAAGTAGGCTACAAGTTGCTGGAAGTTAAGCAAGTAATGCAAGAAAGTAATGAAGGATCAAGTGCTGTACCAAAATGAACACTAAGTTGCTCTAAAAATAAGATGATGCTCGAAATGAACTAAATTAATACTTTCTACTTTTTTTTTTGTTTCTTTTTTTTTTGTTTTTTTTTTGTTTTTTTTATATATAAATATATATACTATGTATATATATTACAACAGCTTATGTAGGAGTTGTTGGTTATTGACACATACAATAATTGAAGGGAGCATTTATGAAAAATCTAGCAACTTACTGAAATATATGAATGCAGATTGATCCAAAGTAAAATGCAGCATAACTTATATAATTTTCAGCAATAATGGTAGAAAGAATGGTCAAATGAATAGAAGTGATGAGATGAGTGTCACTGTTATTATTGTCACGAAAGGAATGGCTAAGGCTCAAAATTGGTTCACTAAGGGAAAAATAGGGTTAGGCTTTTTGGCCAAATTGTGTAAATCCTAAGTGCCCAAATCATCTCATGATTATTGACAATTCATGTAATCTCAACAGATATCGTAAAGCAAGTTCTAGAAACAGAGATTCTGTAAAATGCTCACTAATGAAAGAAAAGGGAGCATAATAGTGATGCACCAATTGGCTCAAAATCTCACCATTTGAGTGGGTTAAAATTGCATGAATTCTCAAACCAAAGTTTAAACAGTCAATCACAATAATAAGCAACAATATTAACAGTGTTCTATAACTAAGATAAAGTAAAATGGAAGAATTTAAGGAAAAATACCGATTTTACAGGCTGGATTGTAATTAAGAGATTCGTTCATTGCCTTCTTCCAACAAGGTTCGATAAAAGCTATAAGGGAATCCATTCAAAGGAGAAAATCATTAACTACTCGATTAAAACAAAACTCAAGATAAGGACAGTAATAATGAATGGACTCAATCAATAAGGGATATTAAAACAAGATAAAAACAGCAAAGATAAAATCGGTACCTGCACAAATCTACGGTACCTACCCCACACTTGTGAAAGACACTGTCCTCAGTGTGAACAAGGTAGGCACTCCAAAATAAAAGGAATAAAATATGTAAAATGAAGCTAATTATGGGAGTCCATAAAAGAAATTAGAAAACTAAGAGAAAAACAAGACGACAAAAAGAGATAAAAACTAGAAAGTCTACTAGATACGCCCTTGATGTGTACTTTAACACTTCAAAATATGTTAGTCCTCAAAATTACGTACGAGCATCAAGTAGGCTAACTCCTGCAAAATTCAAGAATAAACACATTCCAAGCAACATCTAGTAAAAGGTTCAATAAGATAGCATCTCCTCAAAATCAAACTTACTAAAAACAGACTGAAATATCTAACTGCAAATGACTACATAAAATAAAATAAAAAATGTCCAAAAATTCAGAAAGCAAAAATAGATTCAGGAATGCCTCCCGAAGGCGCTTCTTTTTGTTCGAGTCGTCTAGCTGGACTCTGGATCAGCATTCCTGCATCGCGGGCAAATTAAGAAGGTAGGCTCAATGTAAGTTGGGGTTCGAGGCATATAAGCGTAATGAAAAGGTCCGATGTGTGCAGTAGATGTCCAAGGAGGTGCTCTCTGGACCGATTTGGGATGTCCATTCATCCACTCCGAATTCCGGCTAAGTGATCTGTCAAAAATAAACTTGCAACTACCCTTCTCGGGTCTATCACAGCACAAAGTCTCATATTGGTACAAGTTATTTTTTTCAGATGAATAACACATACTAGTAGGGGAAGAAACATGTATAGCATCATCCATTTGTACATCTTGTGGTTGTGTATCACATGCAAGATCAATTCCATCAATACAACAAATGGCATGAACATGGTCGGTGGAAGAACTATCAAATGAGGGTAAACTAAAAGTGACACAATCGTCCCCTACATTAAGTTCTAACTTCCCTTCAAATACGCCTCTTTTAGCTCTAGCTGTGGCAAGGAAAGGTCTCCCCAAAATTAATGGTACACCATGCTCATTGTCCATATCCAAAACCACAAAGTCCACGGGAAATATGAACTTATCTACCTTAACTAGCACATTTTCCACAATTCCTCTAGGAAGCTTAACAGAACGGTCAGCTAATTGTATGCACATCCTAGTGGATTTTGCCTCCCCCAAACCTAGCTTATTGAACAAACTAGTGGGCATGACATTTATGCTAGCCCCCAAATCAGCTAATGCATCATCAACATATAAATTACCTAAAGTGCAAGGAATAGTGAAACTCCCTGGATCGTGACGTTTCTCTAGCAACTTGCTCTGAAACACCGCTGAGCACTCCTCATTAAGCTGAACATAGGCGACCTCCTCCAACTTCCTTTTTCTGCTAAGTATGTCCTTTAAGAACTTAGCATACTTGACATCCGCTCCAATGCATCAATAAAAGGCAAGTTAATATGCAGTTGTCTAAAAATATCTAAAAACTTACTTGAATCGCTCTCTTCGCCTCGCTTGTTTATCTCTAGCAGGGATAAGGAATCTTAGGTTGATATTCCCTAACCGGAATTGATTTCACCTTTTGTCCCTCAGGTTCCCTAACCTTACCGCTTGCCTTAACTGCACATCAATAGTGGCGTCATAAAAAACAGGGCTTTGAAGGAGGCTGAAACTAACTTACGAACGCAAAGTGATGGCGTTCACGTGCTCCCTCGGGTTAGACTCGGTGGTGCTCGGGAGCGCTCCTTACTGCCTCTCGGACAACATCTTAGAGATTTGGCCAATTTGGGTCTCCAAGTTCGAATCGAGGCCTGCTTCGGTTCCTAAGTGCACTATCGGTTCTTTGGAACCTCATCTCCGTAGACGTCACAAACTTCATCATAAGCTCCTCTAAATTTGACTTCTTTTCCGGTAGAGGGAGGAGCTTGTGCGAGTCGGTGAATGTTCTTTGCGGTGATGAAGTCTCTGAAACCAGGTGGACCACGAAGCGTTATTGTTCCTCCAACCGAAGTTGGGATGATTGCGCCACCCAGGGTTGTATGTATTCTTTGTAAGGATCGTTCACGCCTTGGGGCATTCCCATATAATTAACTGTTCAACATCGGACGACATAGCGAATTAGATGGAAAAGTAGTAGAGGATGAAGTAAACATACCTCCCGTGATGCAGTTCATCTTGTAATGCGGGCCACCACAAAACTTCGCGACCAACGTTATTGCATGAACCCAAGCATCTGAGTTGGTCGATCTTCTTGGCTAGAAGCTCCACTTGAGCTGCTAAGGTTGCTTGTAGAGTCCACTTGGTTGACCACTCCCTGTCTTCCTGGTCGGCTCTAGAGGATTGCCAACGATAGTTGTTCATGGCCATTTCCTCTATCAAGTTCGAGCCTACTCGGGCTCTTCATTTAGCGCCCCACTGCTGCGGCATCCACCATCCGCCTCGTTGCAAGGTTCAACCCGTAGAAGGTCCGAACTGCATCCACACCGGCAATCCGTGATGTGGGCGGCATCTCAAAAGATCTTTAAATCTCTCCCATGCATTGTACATGCTTTCATCATCAAACTGCACAAAAGAAGATATGTCATTTCTAAGTTTAGCAGTTTTAGCGGGAGGAAAATACTTATATAAAATTTTTCTACCAACGCCTTCCGGTGTAGTGATAAATGCATTGTGGAAGAGATTGCAACCATCTCTTTGCTCTGTCCCTCAAGGAAAATGGAAACAATCTCAGTCGAATGGCATCATCGGTTGTTCCATTTATTTTGAATGTGTCACAAATCTCCAAAAAGTTGGAGATATGTGCATTGGGATCCTCGCTGGGCAATCCTCCAAACTGCACGCTTTGTTGGATCATCTAGATAACATTGGCCTTTATCTCAAAATTGTTGGCCGCTACAGCAGGTCTGACTATACTAGTTTTCGTCCCATCCAAAGATGGTCGAGCAAACTCGTACATCGTCCTCTGATCCTCATCGGCGTGGGGGTCATGGTTTTCCATCGTGTCTAGTCTATCCACAGGTACCTCAACCTCAATCTCCTCCTCTTCTAATTGCAACCTCTTCCTTAAGAGTCTGAGGGATCGTTCTGGATCAGATAGAGGCTCTATAAGATTCGAGTTTGAGCTCCTGGTCATAAACTACCTGAAACCGAAAGTCCACACAACCACCGATGAACAAAAATAATATAATAATAAATAATAATAAAATTATAGAATAAATGAATAAAACAAATAATGACTAAATTAACATAAAAACAATTCACTCTAGTTCACCGTTACAGCTCCCCGGCAACGGCGCCAAAAACTTGATGGGCTCTTTATGCAACCTACACCTAAGGCAGTGAACCTACCGATGCAGCCTAGCACTAGTGAGTATCAAGGTCGTATCCCTGGAGATCGGGTGAACCTGGAGTTACTACTGCTTGCTATGTTATCTAGTCTGAAATAGGGTGTGAAAGTTCTAACATACCAGCTAATGGTTATGAGTGCAATTAAGTAAATGAAGGACAACAATGGACAATTAAAAGACAATTGTAAAGAGAGAAATAAATCCAAAAGGGAGCCTAAGTGATGGAATTCTAAAGATGAATTTTATGGATTGCCGATCTTGTTTACCCGTGCCTAAATCCTGAATTGAATCCCGGTTCCTCTCTCGAGCTTACCGGATTCCTAAACCTGCACTAACCTAATAGAATCTCTTCCTATCAGATTACTACAAATTAGCATTAAGTATGATTTAAGACTATTAAGAGTTGTTAGTTCTTAATCCGGTGAGTAAATCAACCTCATCTCTAAGTGTTAACTACCAGTCCTTACTATTCAAAATCCAGTTGTAACAAGCATTTCTCAATGTCAAGAAATAACCTAATAAACAATTAATCCAACGTCTCAAATTAACTGCATCAAACTTTTATTACTGAATACCAAGAAGATTGCAAGAATGATAATTATAAAAAACTAACAATTAAGCATAATCCATCAACAAAGGTGAACCCTAATGGATTCAAAAGATCTAGCTGCTCATGTTCATAGTCAAAGCAATTAAAGAACAAAATAAGGAAAAACAAATTAAAGGTATGTACACCCTTCTCTTTCAAGCTGAATGAGAAACCCTAAATTTGCAAATTCAAAATCTCAAACCCTAGTTGCCTCTTGAATGCTCCCAAAGTTTGTCTTGATCTTCAATTCGATGTTGGAATAAGTGGAATCCCCCCTTCAATTGATGAAAATTGATCTCCCAGGTCTACAATTGAGGTATAGGAAATATTTGATTAAGTGTGTGTCTTGGAATTGAGTCCGAAAATCGTCCTCTTCAATTAGAATTCAAAATCGCCTATATAGTTGATTCAAGACTACGAGTCCAGTCAGGTCAATCTGTGGAGTCTGTTGTCCGAGCCACCACAGGCCGTGCCCAAGGCCGATCCACCGCAGGCCGTGGTGGCTACTAAGTCGTGCTGAAATGGCACAATTGGGGATAGCCTCTTGATAATTCAGCACGGCCGGAGTCCAGGCCGTGCTCAACCCTCGGGGTGCTTGTTCTCGCCCAATTTGATGGATTTTACTCCGTAATCACATGTATTTCCCTCGATTACTGATGGTGTCCTTCGAAAATGACCTGAAACGAAAAGGGAAACAAAAGATAGGTGATTCTAGCATAAAATGGGATAATCATGCATAAAAATATGAACAATCGGGCATGGAAACATGTGTAGTATGATGCTTATCATTGTTCATGTTCTTCTGGGCTTCTAGAGTAAATCATAATATCATTAATGAACACAATAACAAAGTGATCTAAATATGGCTGGAAAGTCTTGTTCATCAGTGACATAAAAGCAGCAGGAGCATTTTTTAAACCAAATGGCATCACAATAAATTCATAATGCCCATACCTTATTCTGAATGCTGTCTTGGTAATAGATTTCTCTTCAACCCGGAGTTGCCAATAACCTGATCTTAAATCAATTTTAGAGAATACAGTTGCACCTTTTAACTGATCAAGCAAATCATCAATTCTCGGCAATGGATATTTATTCTTCAACGTTATCCCTGTTCAATTGCCTATAATCAATACATAATCGCATACTACCATCCTTTTCTTCACAAACAGAATCGGGTGCTCCCCAAGGTGAAGTACTTGGCCCGATGAAACCTTTATTAAGTAACTCTTCTAATTGCTTCTTTAATTCTTTCAATTCCAATGGAGCCATTCGCATGGTGCAATGGAAATAGGTGTCGTACCGGGGATGATGTCAATCTCAAAATCAACCTCTCGATTTGGTGGCAAACCGGAAAATCATCTAAGAATATGTTAGGAAATTCTCCGACCACTCGGAATGTCTAATACCCCTGGACTGACCTTAGTAGTATCTATAAAACTAGTTAGATATGCTTCACATCCATTTTTAATTAATCGACACGATCGCTACTTTGAAATCAAACAATTAGGAATTGTCTTCCTTTCACCCACCATTACTATTTTCATTTCTCCTTATATTTCCATAGCCACTTCCTTTGTTTTACAATCAACAATAGCATGATTTCTTGACAACCAATCCATCCCCAAAATAACATCAAACTCTCTAAGATTAATAACAACCAAATCTGCATGTAGTTTGACACTATCTACTACTACAGGACATGATCTCACTATCGTATTTACTGTGATAATACCCCCAGCAGGCATAGATACATATATATCATAACCTAATGCCTCTATATTAGCATGAACATGCGATGCAAAATCATATGATATGAATGAACATGTGGATCCAGGATCAATAAGAACATGTGCATCAGAATCATGAATAGAAAGTATACCAAGAATAATTGGTGCTACAAATGCTTCATTTCTAGTAGTAGCAAATACTCTAGCTTGTGCTTGTGGTTGACCAATTTATTCTGATGGTATTGCTGAAATAGTTAAACCTCCTCTGCTACCCCTTCCTCTGCCTCTACCTAAACCAACTGGAATATTTTCACCAACACTACTTTGACCCACTGTATAAGATTCTCCAGCATTATTTCTTCTCATAAGAAAATCTCTAGAATAATGTCCTGGCCTACGATAAGTAAAACATACTACTGGTCTAGGTCCCCAACATTCTCCAGTATGTCTCCTGTTGCACGTAGGACAAACAGGAGCAAACCCTCTACTGGCTGAAACTTGTCCTCCCTCAAGTCTGGATGAATTGTATCCACTCTACTATAAGGTACTGTGGAGGATCTACTAGACTGAACACCAAACCCTCGTCCACGATAACTACTCCGCTGTGAATTAGAGCCTCTAAACGAAGAAATACTAATATGTCTTGGAGGATTACTATAAGCACCAATGATCTTCTTCTTTTTAGCTTCCATAGTATTCCTTTCAAATGATGTTTCTTGACTCTCAAAGCGACTTCAATTGAGGCATTGTAATTATGAGGTTTCAACGCCATTTTCTCACGAATGTCAAGCCTCAAACCCATCTCAAATTTCTTCCTTTCGGTTCTTGATGGCTATTTCTTCCGGTGCATACTTACATAATCTCACAAATTGAACTTCGTACTGCAGTGACATATCATTCTGTTTCAAATCAAGAAATTCAAGCTTCTTCTGTCTCTATAAATTTCGGAGTATACTTCTCAAAGTAAATTCTCTCAAGAAATCATTCCAAGTCAAAGTCATTGGTCGATCTTTGCTTCTTAAAACTGTTTCCCACCAATCAAGTGCATCTTTTTCTATTAAAGATACTGTATATAGAAGCCTTTGTTCGGATGTGCAATTAAATCTATCCAACACCCTTTCTGTATTTCGTAACCATTCCTTAGCCTCAGCAGGATCAGTAGTACCTTGAAAAACATTAGCACCTTGTTTCCTAACTCTTTCATAATTCTTATCTATCACAGCCTTTTGTTGTTGAGTCTGAGGCGCTTGCTTGTTGTCGCCATTGCATCGGAAAATCCATAAACTGTTCCATAACATTTTGTACATTCGATTGTGTAGCATTTTCGAATGTAACTCATGCTCATCATGTTGATCATGTTCGGATGCATTTTCGTGACCATGCAGGACTCTAATGACTTATCCGGGCCGATTGCGTGTTCTCCTTGTCTCTCCATCTATATATATGAAATGCAAATATTCAGTCAAGTTCAAAGAACATATATCATATGCTTAATGATGTGCAACATGAATCTACTCCCAATGAATCTAATCCCTGCCCGATACCACTAAAATGTAACACCCCCATCACATGCTAACCAATAAACATTAGCCGGAAGCATACAAGCGTCGTAGAATATATACTACAGGTAGATAGGTCAATATGTAGGTTGTTAAGAATCCAGACACAAGGTTATTAACATATAAACATATGATTATACTTAAACATCATTTAACAAGTATTACAAACATCTTCTTATGCCTTATAAGGCATACTTCCATATATATCACATAACTGCATACAAAAATGCATCAGGAGGAGACTTCACAAAACTGGCCCAACTTGACAGAACTGCTAAAAGCTAGATTTCGCATACAACCAACGGATGCACTACTATTTACAAACCTGAAAAGAAAAATTTTGGAGAGGGGTGAGCCTCCATTTCGGTGAAATAAATAATCAACATAATCTATATCACATACACTTAATACAATTTCCACCCAATCACATAACTTTCCATGATATTCATAGTTTAGGTATAAAGTCATACCATTCTACTCAATTCATTACAACCATCATAGAACAAATACAATTCAACAATTATGGTTAGTTCTCACGGCTTGTGGATCCCCTTTAATGTGCTGCTCCGCCTCATCCTCATATATCACACACGTAAGTCGCCTCGCCTCATCTCACATTATACACTTTTATAGCCTCTCTAGACTTTAGCCTCCCAAGGCTTTATATATATATATTTTTTTTTCACAGGGGAATCCACCATTCACATGCACATATGCACTTAACATCACAATTCAATCATTTTACTTATATCATATTTCAGCAATAACAATTGTTCCACTCAACACCAATCATTTCCATCTCAGTCATTCAAACATAAACAATATTAAGCAAACGCAACCATTTGCGGAACATTTGATTAAATATATGAACATAGCAAATATTAACTATTTACTTACTCAAAATATACTTATTCCTTTAGTATATAAGAACCTCCTTTCTCCATAACTTCCTTTCCAGGCCTTTGAGTACCTGTCAACACATTCATCAATTCACATTTCATGCATATTACAAATATTCATGTAAATGCGAGTTCTAATGCATTACAAGATCATCCCCTCTCTAATTCATAGGTCTAACTCTTCCTCTAAGACTCTCAATTACTGTTTTAATATCCTATAAACATTTCCCATCTAGTTAAATACCAATTTAACTCAAATTAACATCAATAAATTGCATAAAACTAATCTCCAACATTTATGTTTTCTAGACAGAATTTAGTACCAAGGTATATTTATTGCTGGGCAAAAGTGGCTTAATACAAAAATCTCATATTAAATAGACATATCCATTTATGCGTCTAGTTTCATCTCCAAGAAGAATTACTCAATTCCGACTTCTATAGATTTAATTATTTTCAAATTACTGAGCAAGGGTCATACAGCTAGTTGTACCCAAGCAGCAATCTGTTTGCTCAATTTAAGCAACCAAAACGGAAAAAATAGCGAAATCACAAAACTACAAAGTTATAGAGGACTCTTTAAAATTTCCATAGACACCAATTAAACTTAATTTGGACTTATATAACCCATGTTATGCCTAAAATACAGAATATCAAGGTTGCAAGAATTTTGACAGTTTTCTATCTTAACATACTTAAACTTAAATCAAGCTTAATCTTTATGCAATCATTCAATACTCTACTAATTCATGATAATCAGACCTTTAATTAATCAATGAGAGCATCAAATGAAGTTTTTCCAATTTGTAATCAAGAACCCTAATGACAAATTAATAACACTCAAGTAACAACTTACCAATTTCAGCTTTTGGGTTGCTAATATGCTTAAATCCTTTAGCTTTAGCTTGGCTCCTTCAATAGTTGGCAAAATCCTATCTTAATCTTAAGTTTTTCTAGGTATTCCACTCCTCTCTCTTATTCCAAATTTTGTGTTTTTGGCCATGTACGAATTTTAGAGAAATGAAGAGGTAAAATGAGCTTGCTCATGGTTCCAATTTCCAATATTCCTCTCTTAATGCCACCACCTACTAAACTGTTTTTATCACCCTAAATTAATTCTTACTAACCATATATAGGTACTAACTTTTAATTGTATCTTTTAAGTCCAATCTATTTACCCAACCTTCAACTATTGGTTCAATTAAGTCTTAAGGCTTAATACACATAACCCAAGTACTTAATCAACTTATCTAAATTAATAATCTAATATCATGCTTCTTATTCTCTACTTATAATTAATATATATCTGTTCTCATAAAATAAAAATATCATTGATATACCATCATATGCCCAATGATTAAATATAAATGCACATAACATGGATGATGAGAAAATGCAGGCGTTACATACTCGATGTTCAACACTTATTCCAATTGACATGCAATAATCATTAAAGGCAGTAGATGTAAATTCACCAGTATTATTAAGATGAATTGTCTTAATAGCATATTCCGGAAATTATGCTCTTAATCGAATCATTTAAGCAAGTAATCTAGCAAATGCTTGAATTTGAGTTGATAATAAATATACATGTGACCATCTTATTGATGCATCTATTAACACCATAAAATATTTAAATGGTCCAAATGGTAGATGAATTGGCCCACAAATATTACTTTATATACATTCCAGAAATCTAGATGATTCATTTTGAGTTTTGCTCGGTGAAGGCCTAATAATCAGCTTTCTTTGAGAGCAAGCCAAACATGGAATTCATTAGATTGAAGAATCTTATGGTTCTTTAATGGATGACCATAAGAGCTTTCAATAATTTTTCGTATCATTGTTGATCCAGGATGACCTAATCGATCACGCTAAATAAGAAAAATATTTGGGTAAGCAAACTTCTAATTTACTACCACATTTGTTTCAGTAGTACACATATGTGTGTAATATAAGCCAGAAGAGAAAGCATATAATTTCTCCAATACACATTTCTTTCCCATTGTGAGGGTTGTAATATAGAGATATTCAATATTTCCTACATTTGTAGTTTTAATATGATATCTATTTCAACGAATATCTTTAAAGCTCAATAAATTTCTATGAGATTTTGTGGAGAATAATATATTTTTAATAAAAAAATATGTACCTTCAGATAATAATATATTTGCTATTCCGGAGCCTTCAATTATTCATTTACTACCAAATATTGTATTAACATAAGTTTCTCCCATTGTTAAGTGAAAAAAAAAATATTTCTTATATTTTAATATGGTGTGCGTGGTAGCACTGTCTGCAAGACATAAATCTGCATCATTTGTTCTTAATCATACTAATGATTGAGTATGATTCATAATATTTTACCTTTCTATATAAAAAATAAATAACACGTCAATTGGTATCATTTTTTTAGAGACTAATATAATTAGTTCTTTAAGAACATAAAAATATTAATTCCTTAATAAATTGGAATACTAGATTTCAAGATACTCAGTTCTTTAGGAACTTATGGTCAAAATTCTTTAGGAATTTATAATTTTAGCTATTTATTTAATTAGTACTTCAAGAACTAAAACTTATACTAGTCCTTTAGGAACTAAAATTTATACTGCAAATTCTTCAGGAACTAAAATTTATAACACAAGTTCTTCAGGAACTAAAATTTATAATATAAGTTCTTCGAAAACTATATATAACATTAGTTCTTCAAGAATTAGAAATTAATTAATATTAACTAATATCATATAATATTTCTATAATAAATAAATAAAATAAGATAAAAATAAAATAAAACTACAATCCTACAAAATATGCAGATAAAATTATAATTGCAAAATAAATTAGTATTTGGCTAAAATAAAGAAATTTAATAGAATTTCAAAAGCTACATAACCAAAATAAATAAAAATAGGTGTTATACACTTATTAGAACTACCAAACTAGATCCGTATGAATTTAATAATGAATTCAATAAGATAGAATATAACCTAATACAAATCTTTTTTTTAAAAGAATATGACAAGGAAAAAATAACTCTAGCTTGAATTTTGTTTTAAGCAATCATGCTGATAACGTGTTATAAAATATATAATAAGAATAAAGTGTATTGTAAAATAAAGAATAAGAACAAAAAAAATAAAGAGAGAAAAGAGAGTAATTTTTCTATTTCATTCCATTGATTGTAGCACCTATTTATAGGTATAAGATGTTATAGAGATAGAATTTTGTTTACATAAAAAAATCTATCTACAGATATAATGATAGACATCCAATATAAGCCAAACACTTTAATATTATCATAATATGCATCACTTTTTTTATAAATTTATGTATATGTTTTAATTATGTTCATATTATTCAAATCTTTTATACTTATTTTGATATTTTCTTTTTCATTTTTGCCTTGATTTTTCTTTTTCTTTTTATTTTTTAGGTTTCTATTCTACATTGTAGTAGCAGGACAATTATATTTTTGACTTCAGTTGTGACATACTGCACCATCACCACCACCCCCTCCTTCACCTCCAGCTTTATAGCAGCCGCTTCGTCACAGTACTTACTTATGGGCTAACAGGTCACTTTGGCCAAGTATCCTACAAAGAGACTCCCGAGAGCTAGAAGTATTAAAGGAATGGCCTTAGGTGGAAGGCGAAGAAGGCCCCCCCTTCTGGGGGGGGGGGGTCCGAGCCATCAATGAGATACCACTCTGGAAGAGCTAGAATTCTAACCATGTGTGAGGACCTACGGGCAATGGGATGGTACTTACTTTCATATAGGTGCTGCATGGCTGTCGTCAGCTCTCGGGTTAAAGCAAATTACTATAATTCGCCCCCGTCTATGTATTAGTCGACATTTTTCACAAATTTTACGAACAAAAGCTCTTAAAGAAATAAAGAAATTAAGGAATATAAAGAAATTAATCGCTTGGATCGTTTATCAACGTCCAATCTCCGGGAAAAGAGAAGGTTCTATCGGAAAAAAATTCAATTTTATTTACAAATTGTAAAACTTTATTTTAAATTTTATTAATTTTAATATTGAATTTTATTATTTTAATTTTAGCGTCCACGAACCCCTGTCTACGAAGCTGGGTCCTTGAAAGACTTCTCTCCTTCATCATCACACACTCTTCCACCTTCACAGCCTTCGTCATCACATCTACCTTGGCCTCTAGTACACACTCTCCATCATCACCTACATCGATGTATGTACCAGCTCTACCTCCATTGACACATATTGTGTCTAGTATACCATCTACTACTGGATCCGCATCCTATGCTGATTCTAGGTCGACACATAGTCACCTTCGAGTGCACTTAAGCAATAATATGTAATCAATATGTAATTTATTTTATTATGTATTTATTTTGTAAATATTTATTTATTAAATTGTATGCACTAACATGTATTATGTTTTATATGTTCTATTACAGGTTGGAGCCATTTGGGTCTTGCTCACGCAAGATTCAACGGATATTTGAGGAGAAGATAGACATGGAAGGGATCAGGTGGAAGTCAGTTTCTAAGGAAACTGAGGACTTCTATTTTGATGAATTTAAGGTTTTTTTATATAAATAGTATTCAAACAAGTGTAATATATATATATATATATATATATATATATATATATATATATTATGTCCAACTTTTAATTCATTCTATTTTTGCAAAAGCAGTGCTTGTGAGAGGAAGCGGTTGATTCCCTCGCTCGAGAGGCTGGAAGAAGAAAGCTGCAACTCGATATCATATGATATGATATACTAGCTAAAAAAGGTGAGCAAGAAGTTAGAGTTTGGTAATTTGGAAGCTTAGGAGAGATGGCAACAAGAATGGAACACTCCTAAGGCCAAGCGGATATCGAGCAGTATTCCCAGAATCCGTTGTGACACGCTTTTGATGGCTCTGGACCATCTACGCATACAAGAGGCACGGCCATCCATCATGAGCATATGAGACCCTGTAAGTTTTATTGTTTGAATTTTTGTAATACAATATATATCTTGATCACTTATATTCACTTTTTATTAATTAGGCGCAATCACTAGGACGCCCACCTTATGCTCCAGAGTTGTTTCTGCAATAGAAAGGGTGACGTCAAGACTTTTGTAGCCTTAAAGTCTGAAGCTATTCATATATGGTAACTTACTTAAAGTAAAATGTCTTTAGTTCTATTTTTCGATTTATTGGCATGTCCTTAATTGTTTCACTTAATTTTTAGGATACGTATCGTACAAGGAGAGAGCAGCTTACACAAACTTTTAGACTATGGATGAAAACTCTTTATTCTTTGACATTCTTGATGGCAAGAAAAAGAGTTGGGTCTATGGTCTTAGCTAGCAGGCTTTTGAGTTTTATCGCCTCGGTTATGCCTCTTCTTCAGCGACATACACTCCTAGTGGTAGTACAGATTCCACCGAGCTTTAGGACTTGCAGACAAGGGTGTTTGAGCAGAATGTGCAGTTGCAGGAGCAGAATCTGCAGATTCGAGACTTGTAGTAGCATTTGCAAGACCTTGCTCGGTAGATCCATGAGATGCGCTCAACTCAGCCTCAGCCTCAGCCTCAACTCCTCTCCAGTCTCCTAGTGACAATGAGTCACCTGTTTATTAGTTTATTTTTGACATTTAGACTTTACAACTTTTGACACTTACCATCTTTTATATCATTATAATATTTATGTCTCATAGTCTTGTTTAGTTTTCTCAATTTTTTTAATATATGATTAATTATATAGATGTACATAAAATTAAAATAAATTATTGTTATTTACATTCAGCAATTTACCAACGGATTACCGACGAATTTATAGTCAGAAGTACTAACAATTTATCGATGGATTACCGATAGATTTTGGCTATTGTTTTAACAAATATAATTAAATACCAACATTTTACCGTCAAAAGCAAACCGTTGCTAAATGTCCAATGTATTGATAGATTTTCGACAACATATCCATCGGTAAACTATCTCCAATTAATAAGGAAGACACTTTACCAACAACCTTCTTGACAATTTAGTGACGATCTATGTCGTTAGTAATTTACTCTTGGTTCGGTTTTTCATTAGTAAATTATTACCGACAACGGATTCACCGATGAATTTTTTTTAATACTAATCAGTCCATATGTGTGTTCAGTGACGATTTGCCATCCATTACCGATGGAATTTTCCGTCGATAAATTGGCAGTTTTTAATAGTGTGACTCGAAAGACTTGAACTCGGACTCGCATGACTCAATCTCAAGCAGGTCAGATGAGTTGGATTGGTAGTTAACATGCCAGTTAGCCAATAGAATGATGGCTGGTCGGATGAATTTGGTAAGGTGTGTTTCTACTTCATCACTAATCATATAGATTTCCTCGAAAAGAATAGGCTCCATATTATCATCCCAGTTTAGTTCTACAAACATCATTGGTACACACTCCTCTAGGGATAGCGTGACATCCAAGAACATTTCAAAACTAGGCTTTCCAATGTTGGTGGTTTCACATGCCCATGGCTCATAAAAACCATACAAAGGTGTTAGCACTTGAAATTTACACCCCTGATTTTAGCCTTATGATTATCGCTGAAGACATTTTTTCGGTTTGGTAAGTAGACATTGTGGTTTTGAGGATATCAAGATAGACTTAGGATGTGATAGGCCCTTGAGATACCCTTTAAAATGGTGGCCAAGCTCAAATTCAAAAAAAGAAGCAAGGGGAAGTGTGGTAGGCTTAAGCTCGTACATATTTAGGATAAGCGTGCACGCACAACCCTAAGCGCATAGTTCATCTGTGATATATAAAGATAAGAAAGAGGTACAAAACGGGGATACAAATAGACAAGGGTAGGATATAAAAATAGAGAATTAGGAGAAAATAGAAAAAAAATTAAAAGTGAAAGAGATATAGAAGGAAACAAATAAGAAAGAAAGTTGAGAGAGGGGACATTTTTACAGTAATCTTAAGAGAAAAAGATAAGAAGAAGAAAAAAGAAATAAAAGGAAGAAGAAAAGGAAGGGGAATAGTAAGAGAGTTATGAGTGTCTTGTTCTTAGAACTCTTGGAATCATAGACATCTAATTCTGAGCTAGTGACCATATCACTAGGTAAATTCTGAGGGCTAAATACTAGTTTTTCGTGTTGTAGCACTTTACAAATATTGAATGCAATGAGCATGTCACCTATGAGTATTTATTAGTTAAGGGTGTGCATCACTGGCTTAGGACGTGCCCTTAATTGATAAGTACTCATGCACTTAGGACATATATATAGAAAATTACTCATGCACTTAAGGTATATACACACACACTTAATCAATATGTACGTGCTTCATAAGATTAGGAGGCTTTTTGATTATTTCTACATTTTGTAGGCTAAGTACATTCATCTATAGTGTAAAGATGCACGTCTTTAGCTTTAATGCGTGCGTCCTTAGTGTAAATACATTCACCATTGGCCATAAAATACTTAAAATATGATTCTTCTATAGTCTAAGAGGTAAGCCGTGCGTACTTAGCTTAAATGCATACATACTTAGCTAAGTGTGTGATGCCTATAATGTAAAGATGTATGACTTTAGTGCTGAAATTTGCAATTGCTTTAGACGTACTTTTCTATCCATATTTTATGCATGCTCTTATGATCTACATGATGTTTCTGTGAATGTGTGATGATGTTCCATTGTTCCATGAGTCTTATGATGGAAAATGTCAAAAGTCATAGAATCTGATAGCCTAATGACCATAGGCACTCTTGATTTGACCTTGACAATTAAATTGAGTGGTTCTAATATTGGCTTTTAAATGTCCCTTTTGAAGGAAGTCATTCTACCTTAGAAAGATCATATTTCCACTTTTGCCTCGTAAATGGTGACCGCCATTAGCATGTCGAGATCGGAACATTCATATTTATGTAACCATTACAGTAGAGGCTAGAATGCGATAGTGAGCAAAATCATCAACCACGAGAAATGGAAAAATGAAGGCAATAAAGATAACAGCCACCATAGTAACCGTGATCCAGCTCTCTATCTTATATCCTTTATTTTGGATAGATCGTGATCTCAATGTTCATACCTATTAGAAAGACCGCCAATGGTTATCTCTGATATGGCAAATCACGGAATGCCATGTGGATTATACCTTTAAGTATCGTGATCGTAACACAACCACCTGGACCGTGAAATCCTAGTTGCGAGCACAATTCAGGTGTAGCGTTGATGGTTGTACTCTAATAGTGCATTTAATGCACTATCTAGAGTTTTAAGCAAGTGTATGGCCTATACTCTATTTGTAACGAGTCTTTAGCTTTAAAGGGATATAAATATTGTAAGCACTAGTTTTCCAAATCTAGATATAGAGGCAATTATGAAAAATCCGATGATAAAAGCTACTACTTTTCTCGAGTCTCGAAAGGTTGAGGACGGTCGAATCCCAATTAAAGTTGTAAATAATTGAACCAAAATTATTTTCTGAAACTAATTTGGATTAAATTGATAGAAAAAATTAGTTTGAAGAGTGAAATTGCATATTTTAAAGATTTAGGGACTAAAATGTACAAGTTTTCAATACTTTTGGCCCCTAGAGCCAATCGACCCTAGGTATAGCCAAATCGGCTGTGCAAAGAGCTGATCGGCTCAACATAGAGTTGGTTGGCCTTATGTAGAGCAGATTGGCTCTATAGGGTCTCGATTGGTCCCAATTTTGATATTTGACGTCATTTTGTGTGTGTTCTTTTCTATTCAAAATTACCAAAATTAGTGAAAATACACCTTCTAGAACCTTTTATTGATAATAATTCAAACTTAAAATGGTTTTTAATAACTTATTTAGTATTTATCAACAAAACACCCTAATAAGTCTAAAATAAATTCTTTTCAATTATCAATATTATTAGAATTAAAAAGGCTCTCTAGGTTTCCTAATTCCTTCTTCTATAAATAGAAATAGAGGCTATTGAGTTTAGGGTTAGAAATTAATAGTAATTAAGAGAGGTTCACAACACTATAGAGTATTATTTTTGGTAACTTCCATAGAACGATAGAAGATATTTTCAAAGGTAGTACAACTTTCAAAGATCAAATACATAAACAAACCCTAAAAACACTCTAGATTCTTACCCCATATTTGATTCTACCTCCTCCTTATCACTTGAGATTCAAGGATCTGCACAATATGGTGACAACCTGAAGGTTCCTAAATAAAGCATCATCAACATCTTCTTTACCCTATTTTTATAATTTAATATTATCAGAATCATGCTAGGGTTTATCTATGATTGCTTTAAATAATCTTCTACATGTTTTATATGCTTAGATCTAAGATTTTAGATATCCTACATGTTTACATGATATGCATGCTTGCTGGGTTTTGAAACAGATAACATGCTTTTTCTTAGATTTTGAATCTGATGATTATATGAGTAGGTTAATGATGTGCATAATTTTACACATATTTGCTTGCATATTATTGAGTATGTTCTTAGCAATTATTGTGCTTTTATTCCCAGATCACCCGTGTTTTGTCTTCTTTTGCATTTCAGGAGCATTTATAGGACCGTCATCGGTGTTTAAGCAATTATAGATCAATACGTGTGGAAATGGACGAGAATTCATCAAGATCGGATAAGAGCTCGCGTTGCACACATTGAGCACGACCTAGGTCCAAGCCGTGCTGATCACCACGGCATGGACTCTAGCCGTGACCAACCATCGAAACTTGGTCTTCAAAACATGGCACTTTGGGCACGGTTTCCGTAGCCACCACGGCCTCTAACACGGGCCGTGGTGGCCAGCACCGGTGGGGGCACGGCCATGGTGAAAACCTATTTGGTGAGATCCAAAAGACGGCTAGAACTCGGCCGTGCATTAACCAAGACACTTGACCACCATGCTGAAACAAAATATATAAGGAAAATGAATTTTTTTAAAGAAAAAGACGAGGAAGGAGTAACATAGAGCCCTGGCAGTTGGTTCGATTTTTGCACAGTATTGAGTGCGAGAGAGAGTTGCAGGGAGGAAGAATCTCGGAATCGCAAGGTTCCGAGTGCAAAATAGTAGTGGAGCAATTCAAGAGGCAATTTGAGATATTAATCAAAGTGTAGATCCAGATTTGGAGTTGTTCATCCAATTCGAGAGAAAAGGGTGTACACGTTTTATTTTCATTATTCTTTCATTGTAATTGATTTCCTAGATTGTTTTAAACATGAACATGTTTAGCTAGACTGATTAAATCCATTGGGATTTCTTTACTATGTTGGCTTAATATTATATTATTGGATTGTTTGAGTTGGTTTTGTATTCTTCTTGCTTTCAGTATTAATAAGATAGCATTATTAATGAGACGTTGTGAATTGTGGTGTTTAGATTGCTTTGTGTGATTGAGAAGTCCATTTGGCAATGGAATTTTGAATAGCAAGAACTCGTTAATAATCACTTAGAGATAAGGATAATTAATTAGCTGGATTAAGAATTAACAAAGCTTAATAGAGGCGGATTAAAGCTTAATGCAAATTTAAGAATCAATCGTTAGGAAGAGATTCCAACTTTAGGTTATTAGGTTTAGGAATTCGGTTATCTCGAGAGAGAAATCGAATTCAGTTAAGAATTCATCCATGGGTAGCATAATTGGATTCATCAATCCTTTTTCTTTTGTTTGATCACCAACTAATTTAGGTTCCCTTTGGGTTTGCTTTCTTGTCTTGGTTATTTCATTTATCCATTCATTCCTGCATCTCCCTTAGAACTTAGCTTGTAGCTATTAGTTAGTTTAGAAATTATTCATCATTCATCTTAGGTTAATATAACAAAAAACAAAGAAGTAACTCTGGGCTTTCACTTTCCCGAGGAATACGACCTTGATACTCGCCATTAGTGCTAGACTGCATCGATAAGTACACTGCCTTAGATTGTAGCTAACACAATTAGCCGATCAGTTAACATGCTAGGATTGCTTTGCCTTGATGATAATATGCATATTTTGAATGATTAGATATAGTTTATTAGATTCATATGATTAGTTTTAGAAAATTGCCATGAAAAGAAGCCTTGTCTACTGTAAGTTTGCTTTTCGGTCATTTTATGTTTTCTTGCTTTAAAATTAGTTGTTTTATTCTTTATTTTGTGACTTATACATGTACTATTTCATGTTTGATGTGTTTTTATGCATATAAATTGAGTTTTGAGCGGTAGAGTACAAAAATCAAAGCAAATCGACCATTATAGACATGTAAAGCCGATAGGCTCAATGGACAGTCGATCGACTATAGGTTGAGCTGACCGGCTTTGTGAGGTCACCCAATCAGTTGTTCACCCAAATTCATCATATTTCAAGATTTTTGAGCCCTAATGTCATTGTTACCCTTTTCTAGACTTAGATTTTTTTAAGCTCATTAGTTATAGGAAAGATTGTAATAATTTATGTTTACTGCTTTCCTTTATTTTTTGCTTTATTTTTATTTTATTATGTGAATGAACGACAAATATTTAATGTTTGATTGAAAATTAAAATTGAACACCTAGAAATAGGCTAAAATTAGGCTTTGCATGTAAACTATAATCCATTAGGTTAAAAATTGGTAATTTGGCCTAAGTTAGAATCCACATGGACTTAATGGGCTCATGCTATATTTAATATTAATTAATGGACTCACTTAGAATATTAATATGCAAGCAAATATGCTATATTTAATATTAATTAATGGGCTCATGCTATATTTAATACGCATGTCTTACTCTCATTCAGTGGATATTTATAGTTAATCAGCAAACTTCAATTGTGCCAATTTTATTATTTAACATTTTCACGCCTCTTTGATTAATTTGTGTGCATCTAAACCTTGTAAAGGTTGTTATAGAGCTTTGAATGCTCTTGTAAAGGTTTGAGTATTAGCTTAAATACTTGGGTTGGGTTTAAGAGTTAGCATTTAGGAATCACTCTTGTAAGGTTGTGTGTGAGCCTTAAACAAAAGTATAAGGTTAGGTGTGAGCCCTAAACACTAAGTTGGGAGTGAGCTTGTATAAAACTGCATTATATTATGTGACATGTTAGTGAAACACCTATTTGGATATTAGAAAGTGGATGTAGGGTTTGTTAATACCCGAACCACTATAAATATTATGTTCTTTCTTCTCTAATTCTTGTAATTCTTTAAAATTTTAAGTTGTCATCAGTCTTCCATTCACCAATTTAACCCCCCCCCCCCCCTTTAGTTCATAAGGGCGAACAAAATCATTTAAGGTTATAGCCTCATGAACTAGAGACTGTGTTACTCTGCTCGTAAGGCTAATAACACAGGTATAAAGAGCTTAAAGTTTGTTAATGATGTGATTTCCATTTCATTTTATGCTTTATCTTTAATATGTGTATGAAAATGTATTCCAAAGAATCTCAATGACTCTAATCTTGATAGAAACTGTAGATAAGATTTAATTATACAATTGAAGGCTAAAGACAAATGTCCTTAACCATATGAATGTGCGCCTTGAGGTAAATACGCATGTCTTACTCTCACGCATGATTTACTTTTGCATTGTTTTACTGTATTTTTGTAGGCTAACTCTTCCTTCTTTATAAATGCAGGGTTAAGGTTATCCTGAGAGGCCCAACACATAATTATTAGACCAAGATGGTCTTTATGTAATTATTAGACCAAGATGAATTTGACATTTTTACTTATTTATTGGTTTGTACTTATAATTTCCTTTAAACGTCCCGATTCTTTATTTATGTCAATGCAAAAATCAACCCACATGTTTAAAGGATTAAAATATGGTAAAAATTAAGAGTATATGTATACTTTTCTAATTACCTTGCAAGCTTAAAGATAAAAACGAACCTAGAAAGGTGCAATCATGCTTTACAGCTTTCCGATCTCACCTCACATGCTAAGACAGATAAATTGGTTGCATGAAATAAAACAAGGTTAAAAATTAGGATCGACTAAGTTAACATCTATAAAACTAATGGATTCTATAAATTCAAGTAGAGGATGGAGCAATGTCCAAGTGGATTGGGGTGCATAAAACCTTCTCAATTCGTACCTAAATTATGAATCCAAATCTCTATGAAACTAGTGAAGGTTGTTGGGCTCTCTATAAGAAATCGAACCCCTGCCTAAATCCATATTATATTTTCCTGCAATTAGTTACCTAGGTGGAAACTCCAGTCTTCTCTAGGATCTATCTGTGTGATAGCATCTCGTACTCCTAAAGGCGGCGGCAAAACATGTTTTCCCCTTTTGCCCAACAGCTCTAGGGCTTGATATCGCTCTGACCATCAACAGGAGCCCCTCGCTCAAACTGGCGACTCAACTAGAGATATAGAAGTTAGTTCCAAAGAATTTATAAAATTGCTTAGTTTTATTTTTGGTAACTTAGACCTACATTGCATTCCTCGCATCTTTTACTCTATTTAGCCTGTATGGCATTGGGATACAGGATATCCATATTCCACTTGAATCAGAGGCGACGTATATAGGATATCCATAGCCACACCTCATAGTCCCTTTATTATAAGTCTACACTTGAAATTATAATCATGTCCTATATGTAACAAGTCATTGGGAATTTAAGGTAAGGCTATAAGGTTAACAATGTGACTCCTACAGTGTATTTTACCCTTGTCTGAACCTTCAAGATCTGGGAATAAATCTAGTTTTTAAAAGGTTTCACCAGTTTTGCTAATTTACGCCCAAATCATGAGGTGAGTTATGAGTGCTTCATCGGGTTTTAACTATCCATTATTGATAGTTAAACTAAGACTAAAACTTCTAAGAAAGATCATACTACACCATGAACACGCATGAAGGAGCAATAAGGTTAGAAGGTTGTGCTTCTTTTATGTATATTTGTTTTTCTTGTAACTTGCTTTTACTTGTGAATCATGCATCTCATGCATAGCATAACATACATGCATCATGCTAACCTTTTTCATCACTAGGCATAATTGCTTGGATTAGACCAGGAGGCGATTGCAAAGAAATTCTAAAATGACAATAATAGGATCCTCAGGCTCTCATGATGATAAGCAAATTAGGGAAGAACTTTCTGCCTTCTCAAGTATCAGAACTAGCTTCCTTAAAAGATCATATGACTTCCCTAGTGAATATGATCAACATGATCATCCGACAAAATTATCACTATAATGCACCTACAACCCCACTGGTGCCACCAACACTTATTGAGTAGGTTTGCATAATCAAAAGTATGGGCCGCGAGTTCAGACACGTACCCAAGTGTACTAGCGACCACAACACTGTAAGGCTTTGCCACCTAATTGGGAATACACTAACCAATCACTAAGACTGGCGCGAAGAAGTGAGTCGCCACCTGGGTAATCATAAGGACAATTTTTCTACTTGTGGCATAACTAGATTCCTTAGGGAAGTACCACCACACTCGAGACGAATTCAGAAACTAACTCCCTAATTTTATATTTTTACCTTTAATTTTATTAATTAATAATTTATTCCTTATAAATACAGCATGGCATAATATACTACACACAAACAATATAACGTGGCAAAGATCCACCTGGTTCTAGCCTAGTTTTATTTAATCTAGCCCAACCTTACCATCTTTAGCCTAAATGGACAATTTACTTTTCATGCAATTAGCTAACTAGTTATAGCCCAATTTTATTAGTTTGGGCCAAGTATACCATCCTTTAGCCTAAATGGACTATCATTTGCATGTCCTAGTCATATTTTAGCATATAGACTAAATGGGTCAAATTTTCAATAGCAAAAATCTCCCAAGTCTGGTCTAATTTTAATTAAGTTACCCAATTTACTAATTTTTTCTAATTAATTGCAAAAGTAAGATTTTAAGCCTATTGTCTATGTTAGTTCATCTTAATTATCAATGACACCATCAATCACACATTTTCCATTAATTATCACGGAATACAAAAATGAATAAAAGATGTTAGCCTAGTTGTTTTATCATAAGGCTAAAGTCTTTAGTTTTGATCTTGACACTCAAATTGCGTCTAATAATAATGATTTATCAAGTGTGCTTCTATAGGGGGTTAAACAAATTCTCTCAAAAGTCAGTCTGCTTAAGAAGCGCGACCATGATTTTGAGGCAGTAGTCCTTGGAGTTTTAAAGCCTAAAATCGCAATTGTTACCCACACATCGTAATCGTGATCTTTATGTTGTCTTATGATAGTTGCAAACCACTAGTGGACAAATTTGAAGTAGAAAGTGCTAATGGACAAATTTGAAGCAGCTAATCTTCGTTTACCACGTCAGATAACCATTGGGGATATTTTAAGATTCATGACAGTGATGGAAGAAGCGATCGCGATTTGCACTATGATAGTGCATTTAATGCACCATTTGAAGCAAAAAAAGAGTTGTTCTTGATTATGAGTATAACAGCTCTTTGAGATTTTCATAGTATAAATATCACCTTAAATAGCCTTAAATGGTTAGTCAATAACCTCCTAAAGCTTACATTAATTATGCTTCAATTTCTACTCTTCTTACATTTACTTTCTTATGACATCAAGAGTTTTTTATTATTGTAAGAGCTTGAATAGCTCTTGTGAGTGTCAGTGAAAAAACTTGGATTGGATTTAAGAGTTAGCCTAGGTAAGACTCTTGTGAGGGTTTTGTGTTAGCCAAAAGGAGCATAAGTGTGAAGGTTTCATTTAAGCCCTAAACACTAAGTTGAAAGTGAGTTTCGAAAAACTCCATTGTAATTATGTAAATATATAGTGGAATACCTAATTCGAGACAGGGGAGTAGATGTAGGGTTGGTTAATAGCTGAACCACTATAAACCTTATGTGTTCTCTGTTATACCCTACTCTTTTACCAAAATCTTAAATTAGTCAGCAGAGTAGATGTAGGGTTGGTTAATAGCTGAACCACTATAAACCTTATGTGTTCTCTGTTATACCCTACTCTTTTACCAAAATCTTAAATTAGTCAGCATTCTTACATTCACCAATTCAATCCCCTTTCTTAGTTCATAAGGGAAAACAAGTGGTATCAAAGCAAATGTTAGAGTATATGCCCTAAAGATAAAGGAGTTGTCAGTTGATCTATGTTAATTTACACATCATAATTGATGACATACAATTATTCTAAAGGCATTATTCAACTCTTAAAGGTATAAGTAGTCATGGTATTATCAAAGAATAATCCAAACCGTTAGAGATGAATACCATGAAATGTAAACACAATGTAAGAGAAATTAAAAGCGAGTTTGTACTAATGATATTCTCATTACATACATTACTAAACTGTCCATAGTTGATGTCTGATCAAGAAATAGATATTGATCGTTGGATATTGATCAAACAATCGGGACTACCATAATGTGTAATAACTGACTTGTAAAGTAAGCAATCTGTCTCATAACATTCAGGAATATGGATTTCGAGATAAGCATATGGGTGCTTGTTACAAGAACAAGTTCATTGAACATGACCTCGCTGAGTAGTCCATATGAAATTTACCCCAAGTGTCTGTGGAAAATACTCTTGTAATAATCATATAAGACATGATCCTTAGACTTAAGATAACAATATATTATCTTATCTAAGGATTGCTATACTTTGATACTATCTTATGTCCTCCTAATCACAGATTGCTAAAGAGATAGTCATTAGGTATAATAAAAGTCATATGAAGATAATAAGTTATCAATAAAGAATTCATTGCTCAAGGTAATATGTCATGGGATCTTATTCTGATGATACTTGATATACATTAACATGAAAATCCTTGGCCAGTGTTGTACCAATCAAGATTCTGAAAAGTGTTTCATAGATCTTATTCAAAATATTATATGCAATTACCAAGAACAAATATGATTAGTTCAATTATAAAGTTGACATTTACATCTATACTCTATGAATCAATTGGGATAAAGTACAATGAAAGGATTGAATTACATTGTAAGATTTTTCACTGCAAAGGTTGATTAAAACACTTTAATTATTCCTATACATTTGGATGGCCATGATGCATTAATAGATATTAATCTTGATATATAAATATAGATTAAGTTAAATTAGAGAATTAATATTAAATTAAAAGAGTTTAATTCATAATTCATATTCATTACCAATATGTTAGGAGCCTTTTGGGTCACATACAAATAGGCTTTAAGTGAGGATTAAAATGAGACTTTAAACATTGGGCTTAAGCTCATATATGTTGGGCCTATTTAAAGGTGAATTAATTAAGAGCTAATAGGCCTGTGATGAGTTTATTATCCATTGATTAGTTCTTATATAATTAAAGTCCATTTAGAATAACAAAGCCCAATTTAAAGTAAGCTAGGTTTTGTACAAATCCTAAACCTTTAAAGATGAACTTTGATTAAAAAGCCATAGATACACAAAGAGATTTATGGGGCAGCACGGTGAATCAATCAATAAAATTAGTTAATTCATCCCCTTGGAACTTGCATTCAATCTCCTACCTATCTATGACCTTTTTAGGTGATCAGCTGAATTCAAAATGTGTACTGCAAAATATTGACATTGATGTTATCTCTCAGCTGAGTAAATTATGTCGTGGATTTGTCTTAATTGGGTATCTTTTCTTTCCAGTTTTTTATTCAAAGTGTATAGCTTCTATTTGTAGTGCTCTACCAACTTTGCAGGCAGTGTACAACCCCACGCCTGATTGTAGATTTCATGCACTTACCCGCTAGCTTATTTGCATTTTTTGTTTACAACTACTTTAAACGTAACAAGAAAAACAATGGATTCCAAGTGAAATAACTAATATGGTTCATTTTTCCTAGTAAAGGCATAAGTAGAGATAGCAAGTTTTGATGCTGCAATCATCACTCATCATAAACAGAAAAATGTCAATGCTACTTAAAGTTTTCTTGATATTAAACATCTAGATTAAATCTAGAAAGCCAAAATTATCTTATCTTGCTAATGAATCCCATTAGCGAGGTCAACTTCATTAGAGGGAATGTTGACATCTGATGGTGTATATATATGCAGTCAGTGCTCATACCAATTAATTGAATACAATATCCAGTTATTTGAGAAATCGTTGCTCTGCATTTAGTTTACAGTGTCCCATGTTAACTAGCTCTAGAATTTTTCACCCCCTTCTCCGTGTGTTTGCTAACACAAACTCCATCACCAGCAACCATAACATGCATCAACTCCTCAACCCAAATGGCTGCCGCTCTATTCACTTTGCACCTTTTGATTAATTTAAAACCCAAATGTATAACATCGTAATTACCTTTTTACATATGCAGATGAGATCGGGTCCTCTTCCACCAAAAATTGAGAACTCTTCCAAATGAACAAACAAGCTCAATGATTTTCCTGGTCACAAAACACACTGACAAAAAAAGTAAAAGCTAATTTACAATTAAATCAAACGTTGGAAACAATTCGGAAAAGATAATTCGAAGAATGAAGAATAAAAGTAATGAAGCAGAAAAGCAATTACACAATGAATGATGTTTAATGAAGCAAAAATGCAATTAAATAATGGATGAAGTTTAACGAAGCAAAAAAGCCAACACAGAATCGGGACAATCATTGAACATTTCGTGAATGATGAGAGATAGAGAGAGACGAAGATAAAGAGTGATGCAAACTTATTTGAAGAGAGAGGGAAGAGACGTCAAGCTTACAAAGGCGAAGGGCAGCACCGTTTTTGGTGTGTGGCGGTGTTGTGACTTTAATTGGGAATCTAGGGTTCTTGTTTGATTGGAATAAGGAACGAGAAGGGAATTTTTTGTCAATATTACTGCACGTTTAGCGACCACACATTGTGGTAGCCAATGTGATCGCAACCAACGCCAAAACGATAGTACTGCTAGCCGTTTCATTAATATGTGGTCGCTATCTTGCTTAAATATGCAGTATTTTGTTGTATAATTATATTATATATTATATATATATATATATATATATATTAATAAAAACAAATATAAAAATTTTGAAATAACATAAATAAAATAATAAATGAATAAATAAAATATATTATAAAAATAAATAATATAAATAATATTAAAATATACTTATAATGTATAATTATTAAAATCCATTTAATTAATAGACTAAATAATATGATTCATACAAATAATAAAATCACAATATATGATAAAATAACATATAATTTAGTACTTCTATTATTTTTATAATAAATATATATTATCTTATGTAGTATTATAATCGTTTCTATGATTATTTATTTTTAATAAAGTAATATTTTTATATAATTATATTATTTACTATTTTATTATAATTAGATTATTATTATTTTCATGTCTAGTTATAATTATTAAATTATTATTATTAAAATATAATTCTAACAATTAAAATAGAGATCATTTATTTAGTCTCTAATTCAGAGACCACATGATTGGTTTCTAAGTGGTAGCTAAAACCCATAAAGAAAAAACTACATATCACATTAGCGACCATTCTGATTTAGGGACCACAATTGTGGTCTCTAAGTGGTTGCTAATTTTTTCCAATTTCTGGCGCGAGGATTAGCAACCACTTAATGGAAGCCAAATAGTCGCTAGGTGGTAGCTAATTAGAGACCACATTTCCTAGAGATCAACTGTACTGTAAATCAAGGCTTTGAGTTGTTCATCCAATTCTAGGAAAAGAATGTATATATTTCGGTTTCTTTATTCTTTCATTGTAATTGAATTTCTATTTGCTTTAGACATGAACATGTGTATCTAGATTGCCTGAACCCATTGTGGTTCCTTGCTATGTTGGCTTTGTACTAAATTTTTAAGATTGATTGATTTTCCTTTCTTATATTCTTTTTGCAATTAATAATATAAATCTAGTTTTCGTTACATTGATTGTATTGGTTACTATTCATAGAACTCTTTTAGCAATTGAGAAATTCTAATTGAGTTTGAAAATTTAATTACAAGAATATGTTAATTTTCACTTAGAGGTAAAGTTAATTAATTTCTCGGATTAAGAATTAACAAAGCTTAATAGAGGTTGATGTGAATCCAAGTTTAAAGTTTAAAGAGATCCAAGATCCATTAATAGTACAAGAAGGCCCAATCACAATGTCCAAATCCAAGAAGCTTCAAGAAGCCACATTGGGTTTAATTAAGGACATTTGGAAAGCCCAAGAATTTCAACCCAATAAGGCATTCGTGGAGGTCTAAGGAATAATATTTAACTTATTTTTATGTTAATAGCAATTAGATTACATGTAGCCACCATATACAAGTTAATAGGGTAATTAATACCAAGTAATGTCTACTAATGTGGGTAATGATTATTAAGGCCATTTAAGAGTAAAAGTAATCCTATGTGTGTGAGTCTATTTTAGTAGTGTGTGCATAGACTTGTACTCTATATGGGTAGTGGTTATTAAGAGCCACCATATACAAGTTAATAGGGTAATTAATACCAAGTAATGGCTACTAATGTGGGCAGTGGTTACTAAGGCCATTTAAGAGTAAAAGTAATCCTATGTGTGTGAGTCTATTTTAGTAGTGTGTGCATGAACTTGTACTCTATATAAACAAGTCATTTTCTTTTTTTGAGGATTGAATTTGATATATGAATTATAACTTTGTTTAAGTTTTATTGTGAGGAATTTTGTCTTTAATTTCTTGCATGAACTTTGTGACTTATCAAGCTTTATTCTAGCTTGTGGTGTCAAAATCTAAATCTTTATTTTCTTGTTATTTATCAAACTATCTTATTTGTGGCATAACAGAAAATTCAAAGTCTGTCTTGGTATCTTTATCCTTGTTGGTAAAGGGGTTAAGTAACATCTATCTTCTTACTTCAATCTTTGAACGATCCGAATTTGTGGATTAAATTGGTAATTTCTAGTTTTCTTCTAATTCAACTTATCATAGTATTTTTGCTATTGGGGAGTTAATTAATGAAACCTACAATTCCTATCATAAGTGGTATCAGAGCATTGGTTCAAGATTGAGCTTTGTGTATCCAAAACTATCTCTTAATTCTCAATATCTTGTGTTCATCTTATATTTTGCACCTTTTGTCATCTATTGTTCTTGTTATTATTTTTTTTCTTCTTATCTCAAGATTTTGTTTACATATATAAAAAAAAGAAAGAAATTCGTCCATAAAAAAAAATTTTGTTATCTTTGATATTCTTGTGTTAGATCTCATATTACATTAAAAAAAAAGAAATTGACTTTTCATATTCCATTGAGATCTATCCTTATAATTCTGTCTCTTTGTATTCTTTTATGATCTATCTTTGTTTTTCATTTCTACTAGCCTATTTGCTACAAATTGTTCATTTCTTTAAGCCTACCTTATTATTTTCTTGTTAGCCTACCTTATTTTTTTTTATTTATCATTGATTACTACATTCTTGAAATTTTGTTTGATTGAGAAACTTAGTTCATCTAAGAAATCGAAAGGCAAATTTGAGAGGTAAAAGGCAAGAGTGTGAGATCATTAGAAAAAAAAAGCCAAAATTGAGTGTAAACACGAGTGGTATACATCAATTTTGAGTGAAACACGTGAGGGAGTGTTGTGATATTGTTTCTTTCTATTTTCTTTTGTTAAAATTTTAGGTTTTATAATCATGTTAAAAGACACAAGTTCTTCTTCTACAAATGATCATGTGATTCAAGCTATGAAACAACAATTCGAAAGAATGATTAATATGATGGCGGGAGTCAATAAAAATTAGAGAGGCATGATGGCATTCTTAATTAATTATAAGGAGAGCCTAGATGAAGGAGACGTCCACCAATTGACCAAGAGGACTATGAAGGAGAGGATGTTTTGGATGATAATCAAGTCACCTTGGTGGGATAACAAATCAATCCTAGGAGACAAGCTAGGAGAGGACATCCAAATGATAATGTTGATCGCAACCTTAGAAGCATCAAAATGAAGATTCCTTCATTCCAAGAAAGAAATGATCCAGATGTGTACCTTGAATGGGAGCGGAAAGTGGAACTCATCTTCGAATGTCATAATTATTCGGAGGAGAAAAAGGTAAAACTTGCCGCTGTTGAGTTTAGTGATTATGCAATTGTTTGGTGGGATCAATTTTGCAAGGAAAGACGTAGATATGGAGAAAGACCCGTGGAGTCTTGGAGAGAAATGAAGCAAATCATGAGAAAGAGGTTTGTTCCAAGCCACTATTATAGAAAGCTTCATAAAAGGTTACAAACTTTAATTCAAGGATCCATGTGTATGGAGGAGTATCACAAAGAAATGGAGAAGGCTATGATTAGAGAAAATGTGGTAGAAGATTGTGAAGCTACCATGGAGCCGTATGCGGGGGAACTCGCACGTGCAAGGTTCTTGAGAGGGCTAAACAAAAACATCGCTGATGTTGTTGATTTGTAACATTATGTGGAAATTGAAGATATGGTGAATTTGGCCATGAAAGTGGAAAGGCAATTGAAAAGAAAGAGGTATGATTCTAAACCAAATATGGGTTCTTCTTCTTCTTATAAAACTTCTTGGGGGAAAAAGGATGATAAACCTTTTACTAAATCAAAAGTGGAAGAAACTAAACCTAAAATTAACTTGGGTAATAAGGGAAAGGGTGAGAATCAACCAACCCAAACTAGGGGAATCAAATGTTTTAAGTGTTTGGGTCATGGGCACATTGCTAGGGAATGTCCAAATAAGAAAGCTATGATTCTAAGGGATGGTGATATTGAGTCGGAGAGTGAGGGGGATAGTGATGATGATATGCCTTCTTTAGAAGATTGTAGTAATGTTGAATGTGCTAAGGGAGATAATCTTGTTGTTCAAAGAACATTGAGTTTGCAAAATAAACATGATGTCCATAGAAAGGAAAGGGAAAATTTGTTTCATACTCATTGTTTGATTTCTAACAAGTTGTGGAACATAATTGTGGATAGTGGAAGTTGTACCAATGTAGCAAGCACTTGCTAGTGGAGAAATTGAAGTTGCCTACTACCAAGCACCTAAGACCATACAAGTTGCAATGGCTTAATGAAAGTGGAGTTGTAAAGGTAAATAAGTAAGTTTTAGTTTCTTTCAAATTGATAAATATAAGGATGAGGTGTTGTGTGATGTTACCAATGTTGGCTGGACATATGTTGTTGGGGAGACCTTGGCAATATGATAGAAGGGCTAGTCATGATGGATTCAAAAATGTGTATACTTTGACTATGGATGGTAAAAGGTTTAACCTTGGACCATTAACTCCAAAACAAATTTTTGAAGACCAAATGCGCATCAAGCAACAATATGAAGAAATGGGTTCTTCATTGGGAAATTCTTTGGGAAGGGAAACCTTTGAGAGTAAAGAAAAATGATGAGTGAACCTAAAAATTCCAATTCTCTTGACCAAAATGGGAAACACATGGTGAGAGAAAACAAGGAAGGTTCAAATGAAAGAAAAATGAGTGTTTATGCAAAAATGAGTGATGTGAAGAAAGCTATGCTTTTGAGGCAACACATGCTTGTACTTATGTACAAGGAGATTTTGCATATTTCTAACGAAATAACCAATTATTTGCCTAGTGTTGTTGTTGATCTTTTGCAGGTTTATGAAGATTTATTTCTGAAAGAAATTCCAAATGGTTTGCCACCTAAAAGAGGCATTGAGCACCAAATTGATTTCATACCCGGAGCAAGCATTCCAAATAGACCAGTATATAGATGTAATCCGGAGGAGACCAAGGAAATCGAAAAGCAAGTGAGTGAGCTTATGGAGAAGGGTTATGTTCGTGAAAGCATGAGTCCATGTGCCATACCCGTCTTGTTAGTGCCTAAGAAAGATGGAACTTGGAGGATGTGTGTTGATTGTCGTGCCATCAATAAAATCACGGTGAAGTATAGACATCCCATTCCTAAGCTAGATGACATGTTGGATGAATTGCATGGTTCATATTTGTTTTCAAAAATTGATTGAAATCTGGTTATCATCAAATTAGAATAAGAGAAGATGATGAATGGAAAACAGCTTTTAAAACTAAACATGGTTTATATGAGTGGTTAGTAATGCCTTTTGGTTTAACTAATGTACCAAGCACTTTCATGAGATTGATGAATCATATTTTAAGAGCATTCATAGGCAAATTTATTGTTGTCTATTTTGATGATATCTTGTTTTATAGCAAAAATTTAGATGAGCATGTACAACATTTGACTTGTGTTTTTGATGTGCTTAGAGAAGAGAAGTTGTATGCTAATCTAAAGAAATGCTATTTTTGCACTAATGAAATTACTTTTCTTGGATATATTGTCAATGACAAGGGCATTCATGTTGATCAAGAAAAGGTAAAAGTAATTAGAGAATGGCCAACACCCACAAGTGTAAGTGATGTAAGAAGCTTTCATGGTTTAGCTAGCTTTTATAGAAGGTTCATTAAGAATTTTTCTACCATAGTTGCACCTTTAACTGAATGCATAAAAAACAATGTTGGTTTTAAGTGGGGAATTGAACAAGATGAGGCTTTTAACTTGCTAAAAGACAAATTAAGTTATGCACCCTTGTTATCTTTGCCAAATTTTACTAAACCTTTTGAGATTGAGTGTGATGCAAGTGGCATAGGTATTGGAGGAGTTTTGATGCAAGAAGGCAAGCCCATAGTATTCTTTAGCGAAAAGCTATGTGGAGTAAGTCTAAACTACCCTACATATGACAAGGAGTTCTATGCATTGGTGAAGGTTCTAAAGACATGGCAGCATTCCCTTGGTTACAAAGAATTCATAATTCACACTAACCATGAGTCCTTGAAGTATCTCAAAGGATAAGGAAAGCTCAACAAGAGACATGCAAAATGGGTGGAATTCATTGAATCCTTTCCGTACATCATTAAGTACAAGCAAGGGAAAGAAAATATGGTGGCCGATGCATTGTCAAGAAGGTATGCCTTGATCTCTAAACTTGATGCAAAATTATTAGGATTTAAATACATCAAATATCTTTATTCTAATGATCCTGATTTTGCTAATGTTTATAGGGTATGTGAGAAAGGGGGTTTTGATAAGTTGTATAAGTTTGATGGTTTTCTTTTTCGGGAAAACAAATTGTGTGTGCCACAAAGTTCTTTGAGAGAGTTACTTGTGAGAGAGGCACATAGTGGAGGTTTAATGGAGCATTTTGGGATTAAGAAAACTTTGGATGTGTTGGGTGACCATTTCTTTTGGCCACATATGAAAAATGTAACACCCGGAATTTTTATATATTTAATAATGAGTTTTTATTTAAGTTGATTTTAGCTTTATTTTTATTCGGTTTAATTGGAATGATTTAAATACAAATTTTGAATGTTCATGTTAGATAAATAAATGAGTTATTTTCCATATCCAATTAGTTTGATTTTTAAGGAGTTAATTAAGTAAACTATTTGAGAAATGATTATATTTTGGTTATTCAAATTTTTCCAAATGCATATTTATATAAGTAAAATTATATATTGGAAATTTATTTTGGAATAAGGATTGAAAGTATAATGTTATTTTTATGGGGTTTTAATGGAAATTTGTGAGCTTGGTATTTTTGTAAATAAATATGTCGGTCAGGGGTATTTTTGTAATTGTGTATTTTCAATAATTCGGATTTGGCCCAAATTAATTAGTTAAGGGCTTAATTGAAAGGCTAAAGGAAAGTTTAGGGGTTAAATTGGAATTCTGCAGGATGAGATTGTAAGTAATTAAAAAAGTTGAGGGACTAAATTGTAATAAGGAAAAGTTCGGGGGCCTAATGTCGATATTGAAAGGAAAGAAAATCGGGGAAGAAGAAAGGAAGAGAGAGAGAGAGAGAGAGTGCGGCGCCCGGAAGAGAGAGAGAGGACGCTCCGGCGCGGAGCGCCGGCGACTGAGCGGCGTACCGGTGAGCGCAATGGCCAGGAGGCGCGAATCGCGCGACGTGGCAGGTCGCTCCTATTGCCTGCCTTCCCCGATCTCGGCGGCGATCACTCCTGGAGAGCTTCGCTGCAAGGCCGGCTTTGGTGGCCGGAGGAGAGAGTTCTGAAGTGGTGGCAGCCCGTGTTTTCTGGTTTTTCTACGAGCTCCGGCAGAGGATGGACGATCGGAGGACGTATCCCAACTCTCCTCAGCTCAAGCTTCGCATTGGGACCGGTTTTGTGGCGATCGGGCTTCGTTTGTAAATCGACGGCCGTGATCGTCCAAAAATTTCTCCAGATGATCGGGTGTCGATCGAAAATCGAAGCGTGGATCGCCATCGCTACGTCAGGAGTCCGATGGTGTGTCCAGATCATCGATCGGACTCCGGCGGCCGGAGGCGAGTCGATCGAGCGTCTCGGTAATTTTCTCTGGCCGTTGATCTTAGAAATCCTTTGATTTTAAATTTTTGTCTAATGGTTTATATTGAGTACTTGATGATATTTGTGAGTCAAAAATAATTGTCTGTCAGTTTGTCTGCCTTGTGTTCTATGCTGTGTGGCGGAGTCGGGAAATAGTGAAGTTTGGGGACCCGACTCTCGTTGTTTAAATTGTTGGATATTTGGAGTGTTTTCTGGCAGGTCCTGGACCCGTTTTTACGGGGGGTAATGTTCGTGTTGTAGGGGAGGTTCTGCCGGATTTTCGGTAGAATTCTCCTGAGTCGAGATTCTTAGATAGTCAGTCCTAGGAGTCTAGACCTAGGATTAATGATCGATTGTTTCAGCGTTTTGATAAATTATTTTTCGTGATTAGATGATCTGTCTGTTCGGCTTGCTCCAACTGAGGCACCGGAGCAGAGCTAGGAGGTCGCCCAATTCTGTGAGTTAAAGTCATTTAATCATTGCACTATTGCTAAGTTTGATTTTAATATGCTATTTTGGAAGTTTATGCTTAATTTGGTTATTAGTATCGCAATGTAAATAATTTTACTGGATTATTAATTAATGAAGATAATATAAGTATTATTATAGTAATGTTATAATAATACCAAATATAATCAGTTTTCCACATGAGTTGCATGATGTCTTACTCTTAATTGTTAATTGTTATTTTGATATGGTTGAATGATTTCATTATACAATGATATTTATTATATGTGATGATTTCGATTTGGGGATGTGGCTTTGTAGAACATGCCGCATGATGGGTTACATCAGACGCGCGACCAAAGAATGATCATGGACATGTAATCAGATTTTTATGGGTTTGCCCTGGTCGAGCATGGCTCTGGGCTGATTTATGTAAATTCGTCGGAGGTAAGGTCCCTGGTCGAGCATTGCTCTCGGGGCGCCGGCTTATTTGGATACTTAAGTGACCAGACTGGAAGTAAGGTCCCTGGTCGAGCATTGCTCTCGGGGCGCCAGTCTTATTGGATTAAGAGAGCCGAATGGCTACTAGATTTCTTATTTGGATACTTAAGTGACTGACCGGAGGTAAGGTCCCCGGTCGAGCATTGCTCTCGGCCACCTTATTGGATTAAGAGAGCCAAAATGGCTGTTAGAATTTGGGGTTAGGGTTCTACTTAGCCACACGTCCCGTGAAAGTAAAAATGTCTTTATTTATTTACTCTCTCTCCTTTTATCATTTTATTATTATGGTGTATGATTATATATATTATGATTGCAATTATATTCAGAAATTGGTATATTGTTTTGAATAATCTATGTTTTCTAAGAAGAATGCAATAGTTCCCAGATTATTTGATTTTAACTCACTCTCGAGACTGACAGTCTCCATTTATTTTTTTTTTCAGATTCATGACTGTTAGTCCTCTCGCGACTCTTATTCAGTAACCCGACTCCTTCATCATCGGGTGATGTATTTGATTTGGTATGTAAATTGGTAAATCTTAGATTCTCCGCAGTAGTAATAGTAGATGTATCAGTTGTAAATTTTCTGAGTTTCAGGTCTCGCCTAGTTTTTCTGGCAGACCGAAGTATTTATGTAGAATGTAGCTGTTAAGATAAATTGTGGCTTTAATAATATTAATTTGAGATGAGATTTATTTAAATCAGTGAGTGTCAGGCTTACTACGTGTTTCGGTGGCCTTAAGCCTACCTATTCCCTAGTGCCGGTCAAGGGCCCACGGGTGGGGTCGTGACAAAAAAGGATGTTGAGAGAAGTTGTGAGAAATGCATTACTTGCAAACAAGCCAAATCCAAAGCAATGCCTCATGGTTTGTATACACCTCTTCCCATACCAAATGAACCTTGGGTAGACATTTCTATGGACTTTGTTTTAGGATTACCTAGGTCCAAGGGAGGGAGAGATTCTATTTTTATTATTGTGGACAGGTTTGGCAAAATGACACATTTCATTCCATGTCACAAGATGGATGATGCAACCCATATTGCCAATCTATTCTTCAAGAAGATTGTAAGGCTACATGGAGTGCCAAGGACCATTGTGAGTGATAGGGATGTCAAATTCCTAAGTCACTTTTGGAAGACTCTTTGGGGAAAGATGGGGACAAAGCTTTTGTATTCTATAACTTGTCATCCTCAAACGGATGGACAAACGGAGGTGGTCAATAGGACACTTTGAACACTTTTGAGGGCTGTCATCCAAAGAAATCTGAAGAATTGGGAAGAATGTTTGCCACATGTGGAATTTGCTTACAATAGGAGTGTGCATGGTTCAACAAATTGCTCACCCTTTGAAGTTGTGTATAGACTCAATCCATTGACTCCATTAGATTTGCTACCATTGCCATTGGACAAAGCTAATTTAGAGGGAAAACAAAAAGCTGAGTTCGTCAAGACTTTGCATGAGAAGGTGCGTGCAAACATTGAGAAGAAGACATTCCAATATGAAAAACAACACAATAAAGGGAGGAAGCAAGTCATTTTTGAACTCGGAGATTGGGTGTGGGTGCACTTGAGGAAGGAAAGATTTCCTAACTAAAGGAAATCAAAGCTTATGCTAAGAGGAGATGGTCCTTTTAGAGTGCTTCAATGCATCAACAACAATGCCTACAAGCTAGAACTTCCAAGTGAATATGGCAATGTTAGTGCTACTTTCAATGTTAGTGACTTGTCTTTGTTCGATGTAGGTGATGAAGATGATGGAGCTGATTTGCGGATAAATCCTTTTGAAGAAAGGGGGAATGATGTGAATCCAAGTTCAAAGCTTAAAGAGATCCAAGATCCATTAATAGTACAAGAAGGCCCAATCACAAGGTCCAAATCCAAGAAGCTTCAAGAAGCCATATTGGGTTTAATTAGGGACATTTGGAAAGCCCAAGAATTTCAACCCAATAAGGCATCCATGGAGGCCCAATGAATAATATTTAACTTGTTTTTGTGTTAATAATAATTAGGGTTACATGTAGCCACCATATACAAGTTAATAGGGTAATTAATACCAAGTAATGGCTACTAATGTGGGTAGTGGTTACTAAGGCCATTTAAGAGTAAAAGTAATCCTATGTGTGTGAGTGTATTTTAGTAGTGTGTGCATGGACTTGTACTCTATATGGGTAGTTGATGTAGATGATTCTATGCATGCTTATTGACTGTTTATCAGTCATTTATTCGCATATTTGAGTTATATTTATTCCTGTTTGATCGCACTGTGGTATGTTTATGAATTTTTCAGGTTTTCGGACTCCTCGATAGAGATTGATTGATTTACGGGCAGAAACCAAGCTATTTGGATGATTTACGCGTATTAGATGCTAATCAGAGTCGATTCCTTGTTAGCGCACAGTTTTGAGGCTTTTGCACGACCTCCTCTGGACAATTTCAGAAATTTTGCATTTCATGGAGGTTGGTGCCCGTTGCATGGGCTGTGCATATTTGCACGGCCCATGGCACGGGCCGTGCATATATGCATGGACCATGGCACGGGCCATGGCACGGCGAAGGCAGTTCTGTCTATAAATAGGCGTATGCAAAACGAGACAGGGTTCCGCTTCTGATTTCATGACATCTCTACGCGCGCGACCCTCACTTCTGCACCTCTGTTCTTGACATTTTGGGAGACCAACGTCAGTTCAAAGGATTGATTTGGAGGATTCAAGCCAAGATTGAAGTTTCTAGACGATTGACCGAGACATCCAAGATCCATACTTGAGGCTGGTTTCAGAATTGGCACTTGCGACATTCCCACTCCGATTCGATAGAAGAGCGGTTATATGTTTCATTTTGTTTTCTGTTATTTATTTCCTTTTGTATTTGTTTCTTTCATTATGAGTAGCTAGGATTGCCGAACCCATTGGGATTCATCTTTGTTGATGGTTTGTGTTTAAATATTGGATTTTTTTTATCTGCCATTTTTGTAATCTTCTTAGTGTTTAGTAATAAAATTTGATTCAATTAATTTGAGAAGTTAAATTAATTGTCTTTTGGATTGTTCCTTGACATTGAGAAATGCTTTTTACAACTGAAAATTAAATAGTAAGAACTGGTAATTAACACTTAGAGATAAGGTTAATTCACTCGCCGGATTAAGAATTAACAACTCTTAATAGTTCTAAATCACGCTTAATGCTAATCTGTAATAATATGATAGGAAGAGATTCCATTAGGTTAGTGCAGATTTAGGAACTCAGTGAGCTCGAGAGAGGAACGGAGTTTGATTCAGGATTTAGGCACGGGTAGCAAGATTGGCAGTTTATAAAATCAACCTTAGAATTCCATCACTTAGGTTCCTTTTAGGTTTTCTTCTTTGTTACAGTTGTTTTTCGATCGTTAGTTGCTGTTGTTCCTTTATTTGCATTCATAAGCATTAGTTAATTAATTTAGACTTCTTACACCTTATTTCAGATTAAATAACATAACGAACAGTAGTAACTTTAGGTTTACCCGATCTCCAGGGATATGGCCTTGATACTCACTAGTGCTCGATCGCATCGATAGGTTCACTGCCTTAAGTGTAGGTTGCATAAGTAGCCCATCAAGTTTTTAGTGCCGTTGCCGGGGAACAGTAACGGTAAACTAGAGCGAATTGTTTTTATGTTAATTTAGTCATTATTTGTTTATTCATTTATTCTTTATTTTTTTGGTTTCTTTTATTTATTGTATTATTTTTGATTGATTGGTGGTTGTTTGGCTGTCGGTTTCAGGTAGTATATGACCCAGAGCTCTAACCCTGATCCCATAATACCCTTATCCGACCCGGAGCGCTCTCTCAGATTATTGAGACGATGTTTGCAGGCAGTTGAGGAGGAGGACGGAGTTACAATTCAGGTTCAAGGAACTGACGCGATGGAGAACCTCAACCCCCAAGCCGATGAGGATCAGAGGACGATGTACGAGTTTGCTCGACCATCTTTGGATGGGACGAAAACTAGTATAGTCAGACCTGCTGTAGCGGCCAACAATTTTGAAATAAAAGCCAACGTGATCTAGATGATCCAGCAGAGCGTGCAGTTTGGAAGATTGCCCAACGAGGATCCCAATGCACATATCTCTAATTTTTTAGAGATTTGTGACACATTCAAGATAAACGGAACAACCGATGACGCCATTCAACTGAGATTGTTTCCATTTTCCTTGAGGGACAGAGCTAAAAGATGGTTGCAATCCCTTCCACAGTAAACAATTACTACCTGGAGGGCGTTGGCTGAAAATTTTTTATATAAGTATTTTCCTCCCGCTAAAACTGCTAAACTTAGAAATTTACATATCTTCTTTTATGTAATTTGATGATGAAAGCATGTACGATGCATGGGAGAGGTTTAAAGATCTTTTGAGATGCCGCCCACATCACGGATTGCCGGTGTGGATGCGGTGTCTGGACCTTCTACGGGTTGAACCTTGCAATGAGGCGATGGTGGATGCCGCAGCAGTGGGGCGCTAAACAAGAAGACGCCCGAGTAGGCTCGGAACTGATAGAGGAAATGGCCATGAACAACTATCGTTGGCAATCCCTCAAGAGCCGACCAGGAAGATAGGGAGTGGTCAACCAAGTGGACTCTACAGTAATTGGCGCTCAAGTGGAGCTTCTAGCCAAGAAGATTGACCAACCTGATGTCGGTTCATGCAACTAACGCTATCGCGAAGTTTTATGGTGGACCGCATTACAGCGAATCGCATCATGGGAGGTATGTTTGCTTCATCCTCTACTACTTTTCCATCTAATTCGCTATGTCTTCCGATGTTGAGCAGTTGACTATATGGGAATGCCCCAAGGCAGCAGAACGATCCTTATAGCAATACATATAACCCTGGGTGGCACAATCATCTCAACTTCAGTTTGGAGGAACAATAATGCTCGTGGTCCACTGGTTTTCGAGAGACTTCATCGCCACCGCAACAACAGTCACTGGCTCGCACAAGCTCCTCCTCTACCAAAAAGAAGTCAAATTTAGAGGAGCTTATGATGAAGTTTGTGACGTCACGGAGATGAGGTTCCAAAGAACCGATAGTGCACTTAGGAACCAAAGTAGCCTCGATTCGAACTTGGAGACCCGGATTGGCCAAATCTCTAAGATGTTGTCCGAGAGGCAGTAAGGAGCTCTCCGAGCACCACCGAGTCTAACCCAAGGGAGCACGTGAACGCCATCACTTTGCGTTCAGGTAAGTTAGTTTCAGCTCCTTCTAAGCCTGTTTTTGATGACGCCACTATTGATGTTCAGGTTGAGGTGAGCAGTAAGGTTAGGGAACTTGAGGGAAGAAAGGTGAAATCAATTCCAGTCAGGGAATATGAACCTAAGATCCCTTATCCTGCTAGAGCTAAACAAGCAGAGGTGAAAGAGCAGTTCAGTAAGTTTTTAGATATTTCAGACAACTGCATATTAACTTACCTTTTATTGATGCATTGGAGCAGATGCCAAAGTATGCTAAGTTCTTAAAGGACATACTTAGCAGAAAAAGGAAGTTGGAGGAGGTCGCCTATGTTCAGCTTAACGAGGAGTGCTCAATGGTGTTTCAGAGCAAGTTGCCAGAGAAACATCACGATCTAGGGAGTTTCACTATTCCTTACACTTTAGGTAATTTGTGTGTTGATGATGCATTAGCTGATTTGGGGGCTAGCATAAATGTCATGCCCACTAGTTTGTTCAATAAACTAGGTTTGGGGGAGGCAAAATCCACTAGGATGTGCGTTCAATTAGCTGACCGTTCTGTTAAGCTCCTTAGGGGAATTGTGGAAAATGTGCTAGTTAAGGTAGATAAGTTCATATTCCTGTGGACTTTGTGGTTTTGGATATGGACAATGAGCATGGTGCACCATTAATTTTGGGGAGACCTTTCCTTGCCACAGCTAGAGCTAAAATAGACGTATTTGAAGGGAAGTTAGAACTTCATGTAGGGGATGACTGTGTCACTTTTAGTTTACCCTCATTTGATAGTTCTTCCACCGACCATGTTCATGCCATTTGTAGTATTGATAGAATTGATCTTGCATGTAATACACAACCACAAGATGTACAAATGGATGATGCTATACATGTTTCTTGCCCTATTAGTATGTGTTATTCATCTGAAAAAAACAACTTGTATCAATATGAGACTTTGTGCTATGATAGACCTGAGAAGGGTAGTTGCAAGTTTGTTTTTGACAGGTCACTTAGCCGGAATTCAGAGTGGATAAATGGACATCCCAAATCGGTCTAGAGAGCGGCTCCTTGGTCATTTACCGCACACATCGGACCTTCTCATTGCGCTTATATGCCTCGAGCCCCAACTTACATTGAGCCTACCTTCTTAATTTGCCCGTGATGCAGGAATGCTGATGCAGAGTCCAGCTAGACAACTCAAACAAAAAGAAGCACCTTCGGGAGGCATTCCCAAATCTATTATTGCTTTCTGAATTTTTGGACATTTTTTTTATTTTATGTAGTTATTTGTAGTTAGATATTTCAGTCTGTTTTTAGTGAGTTTGATTTTAAGGAGATGCTATCTTATTGAACTTTTTACTAGATGTTGCTTGGGATGTGTTTATTCTTGAGTTTTGCAAGAGTTAGCCTACTTGATGCTCGTACGTAATTTTGAGGACTAACATATTTTTAAGTGTTAAAGTACACATCAAGGGCAGTATATAGTAGACTTTCTAGTTTTTATCTCTTTTTGTCGTCTTGTTTTTCTCTTAGTTTTCTGATTTCTTTTATGGACTCCCATAATTAGCTTCATTTTACGTATTTTATTCCTTTTATTTTGGAGTGCCTACCTTGTTCACATTGAGGACAGTGTTTTTCATAAGTGTGGGGTAGGTACCGTAGATTTGTGCAAGTACCAATTTTGTCTTTGCTGTTTTTATCTTGTTTTAATTTCCCTTATTGATTGAGTCCATTCATTATTACTGTCCTTATCTTGAGTTTTGTTTTAATCGAGTAGTTAATGATTTTCTTTCTTTTGAATGGACCCTTATTGCTTGTATCGCGTCTTTATGGGAAGAAGGCAATGAACGAATCTCTTAGTTTCAATCAAGCCAGGTAAAACTAGTGTTTTTCCTTAATCCTTTCATCTCACTTTATCTTGGATATAGAACACTGTTAATTTTGATGCTTATTAGATTGTTTAATTGTTTAAACTCTGGTTTGAGAATTCATGCAATTTTATCCCATTCAATGGTGAGGCTTTATGCTCCATTCTTTTTTTATTAGTGAGCATTGTGCAGAATTTTTATTTCTAGAACTTGCTTTGTGATGAATTTTAAGATTACATGAATTGTTGATAGTCATGAGATGATTTGGGCACTTAGGTATTACACAATTTGGCCAAAAGCCTAACCTGGTTTTTTCCCTTAATGAACCCATTTTGAGCCTTAGCCTTTTTCTTTCATTATAAATTAAATCTGACACTCGTTTTACCACTTCTATTCATTCCACCATTCTTTCTACCATTATTGCTGGAAATAATGTACATTTATGCTGCATTTTATTTTGGATCAATTTGCATTCACTAAGTTACTTGATTTTTCATAGATGCTCCCTTCAATCCAAATGATACATATCATTTTACTACTTTCATTGAGCATTGTATTACTTCATCATGCGTTTTGTTGTTGCAGGAGAGAAAAAAAAATTTAAAAATAAAAATTTAAGAATAAGGGTTTAGTTCGAGCATCATCTTATTATTAGAACAACTTAGTGTTTAATTTTGGTACAGTGTTTGATCCTTGGCCATATTCTTGCATTACCTGCATAATTTTCCAGCAACTTTCAGCTTACTTTCCATAATTCTTCGTACCTTACCATTAACCCTATTACAACCTGGCTCAAGATCCTTTGATAATGTTTATTGACTATTTCACAATAGTGGAGATCGGATCTATAAGCAAGCCTATGGTAAGCACTTTGTTCTGTACTTTTGCGCTGAGAGCTTGGCAATATTCTTCTCACCTATATACACTTGTGTGTTTCGAGTGACATCTTGTAAGGCATGGTTCTCCAATTCTCAGTTTAGATAGTTTATCATTTTAATTTTAGCAGCTTTATTAACTTTGTTCTTTATCTCAAGGATTTAGTGATTTGGGGGTTTTAAGGAAACTCGTCACGGAGTTTCTAGACTTATTTTGAATTAACCTTCTCCAATGTATTTGATTGAGTCATTTGGTTTCTATTTGAGGAGAGAGTTGTTGAATGCTTGAGGATAAGCAAACTCTCAAGTGTGGGGTAGTTTGATGTAGATGATTCTATGCATGTTTATTGACTATTTATCAGTCATTTATTCGCATATTTGAGTCATATTTATTCCTGTTTGATCGCACTATGGTATGTTTATGAATTTTTTAGGTTTTCGGACTCCTCGATAGGTTTACGGGCAGAAACCAAGCTATTTGGATGATTTACGCGTATTAGATGCTTATCGGAGTCGATTCCTTATTAGCGCGCAGTTTTGAGGCTTTTGCACAACCTCCTCTGGACAATTAAGTAGTAAGAACTGGTAATTAACACTTAGAGATAAGGTTAATTCATTAGCCGGATTAAGAATTAACAACTCTTAATAGTTCTAAATCACGCTTAATGCTAATCTGTAATAATCTGATAGGAAGAGATTCTATTAGGTTAGTGCAGATTTAGGAACTCAGTGAGCTCGAGAGAGAAGCGGAGTTTGATTTAGGATTTAGGCACGGGTAGCAAGATTGGCAGTGATGTGCGTAAAATACACACATCTAAATGGGGTTTTTAAGATTGATTTTATGGACATTTGGATGTGAATTGGTCTCAACACTCACCTTATACATATGTTTGTATGCATTAGGTCCAAAAGAGGTCAAAGGATGAAAAAGGAAAGAATTGGAGCATAATTGACGCCAAAGCCCAAACGAGCTAAGGCACGAGCACGAGGAAGTCGAACATTACGGCCGTGTTGATCTCAACACTGGCCGTGTTTGCAACACGGTCACAAACATGAGCCGTGTTACCAACACGGGTACAAACACGGCCGTGTTGGACATCAAAGAAGAAGTAGATTTTAGGGAGCACGGCCACAAAGAGTAACACGGCCAGGAACACCATCCCGTGTTGAGAACACGGCCGTGTTGGAGGCGACAGGGGGTATTAATTAAAAGAATGAAAAGAAGAGAAAGAGAGGAGGCTAGGGTTAGAACGTCCCAAACCCTAATTTTTCGTTCTCTAAGGGTTTTCTGAGTTGAAACTAAGAGAAAAGGAGACTTGGATCAAGGTTTCAATCGGATTTCCTTGAAGGATCGAAGATTAGGCGAGGTTCGTTGATTGATTTTCAAATCGAGCAAGAGGAACAAGAATCGATTCAATTGGAGCAAAAGGATTTGGGGCTGTTTACTCTCATCCAAGGGTGTAATCGGGTTTTCTCTACCTTTGCTTATTGTTGTAATTGAATTCTTGTATATTTTGAGAATGAACATGATTAGCTAGATTGATTTAATCCATTGGGATTTCTTTACTATGTTGGATTGATATTATATTGTTGGATTGTTCGAGTTGGTTTTGTATTCTTCTTGTTTTCAGTATTAATAAAATAATGCATTATTCATGAGACGTTGTGAATTGTGATGTTTAGATTGCTTTACGAGATTGAGAACCGTTTGGCAATTGGAATTTGAATAGCAAGAACCGGTTAATAATCGCTAGAGATAAGGATAATTAACTAGCCGGATTAAGAATTAACAAAGCTTAATAGAGGCGGATTAAAGCTTAATGCTAATTTAAGAATCAATCGTTAGGAAGAGATTCCAACTTTAGGTTATTAGGTTTAGGAATTCGGTTATCTCGAGAGAGAAACCGAATTCGGTTAATGATGTGTGCTACTTGTGTTAGCTACAATCTAAGGCAGTGTACCTATCGATGCAGTCTAGCACTAATGGCGAGTATCAAGGTCGATTTCTGAAAGCGAAAGCCCGAGTTACTTCTTTGTTCTTTGTTATATTAACCTAAAATGGATGATGAATAAATTCTAAACTAACTATTAACTACGTGCTAAGTTCTAAAGGAGATGCAGGAGTAATTGATAAGTGAAATAATCAAGACAAGAAGACAAACCCAAAGGGAATCTAAACTAGTTGGCATCCGAACAAAAGATAAAGGATCAGTGAGTCTAATCTCCCAAACTGCCTCTTGAATTGCTCCACTACTATTTTGCACTCCTAATCTTACGATTCCGGATTCTTACCACCGCAACTCTCTCTCGACTCGACAGTGTAAACCGAACCAGCCCACTAGGGCTCAATGTCACTCTTTCTCCCCTCCTTTTTCTTAAGAAAAACTCATTTTTTCTTATATATTTAACTCAACACGGCCGTGGTCAAGGTCAGGCCGGTAAGCACGGCCAAGTCCAGCCGGCCGAACCGTGGATCTCACCGGTAGGGTTTCACCACGGCCGTAGCCCTCGTTGGCCACCACGGGCCGTGTTGCTCCTCGTGTTGGCCACCACGCCGCGTCAAGGCCGTGGGTATACAAACCGTGCCCAAAGTGCCAATTTGAAGAATCATAGCCAATGGTTGAGCACGGCCAGAGTCCAGGCCGTGCTCAATGTATGCATTGCAGGCTCTTGTCCGATCTTGATGAATTCTCGTCCGTTTCCGCACGTATTAATCTATAATTGCTTAAACAACGGTGATGGTCCTATAAATGTTCCTGAAATGCAAAAGAACACAAAACACAGGTGATCTGGGAATAAAAGCACAATAATTGCTAAGAACATACACAATAATATGCAAGCAAATATGTGTAAAACTATGCTTATCAGTTAAGAATTCATCCACGGGTAGGATAATTAGACTCACCGATCCTTTATCTTTTGTTTGATTGCCAACTATGTTTAGATTCCCTTTGGGTTTTTCTTCTTGTCTTGATTATTTCGTTTATCAATCACTCTTGCATCTCCCTTAGGACTTAGCTTGTAGCTATTAGTTAGTTTAGAAATTATTTATCGCTAATTTTAGGTTAATATAACAAAGAACAAAGGAGTAACTCTGGGCTTTCACTTTTCCGAGGAATACGACCTTGATACTCGCCATTAGTGCTAGACTGCATCGATAGGTACACTGCCTTAGATTGTAGCTAACACGAGTAGCACCCATCAGGCAGTTTATAAAATCAACCTTAGAATTCCATCACTTAGGTTCCCTTTGGGTTTGCTTCTTTGTTACGCTTGTTTTTCGATTATCAGTTGCTGTTGTTCCTTTATTTGCATTCATAAGCATTAGTTAATTAATTTAGACTTCTTACACCTTATTTCAGATTAATAACATAACGAACAATAGTAACTTTAGGTTTACCCGATCTCCAGTGATACGACCTTGATACTCACTAGTGCTAGACCGCATCGATAGGTTCACTGCCCTAAGTGTAGGTTGCATAAGTAGCCCATCAGTAGTGGTTATTAAGAGCCACCATATACAAGTTAATGGGGTAATTAATACCAAGTAATGGCTACTAATGTAGGTAGGGGTTACTAAGGCCATTTAAGAGTAAAAGTAATCCTATGTGTGTGAGTCTATTTTAGTAGTGTATGCATGGACTTGTACTCTATATAAATAAGTCCTTTTCTTTCTTTGAGGATTGAATTTGATATATGAATTATAACTTTGTTTAAGTTTTATTGTGAGGAATTTTGTCTTTAATTTCTTGCATGAACTTTGTGACTTATCAAGCTTTGTTCTAGCTTGTGGTGTCAAAATCTAAATCTTTGTTTTCTTGTTATTTATCAAACTATCTTGTTTGTGGCATTAGAGGAAATTCAAAGTCTTTCTTGGTATCTTTATTCTTGTTGGTAAAGGGGTTAAGTAGCATATATCTTTTTAGCACTTAGCTTTTTCGCGGATTTCATTGTTTAGTTCAAAAAAATTTGCATAGAAGAGAGATTTTTTTATATCTTTTTTTTAATCGAGTTCATATAATACGATTGAAGTGCATAACATAAAACAAACATAAGAAGGCTTCTTAAACATATGCGGGCATAACTATAGCTATCTCATAATTATAGCTATATATACTATATATACGTCTCTCCTTTTATTGCAGTTCTATTTTGGACAGCGCATGTCATGCTCTATCAAAATTTATATTCCATTACTTCAATCTTTGAACGATCTGAATTTGTGGATTAAATTGGTAATTTCTAGTTTTCTTCTAATTCAACTTATCATAGTATTTTTGCTATTGGGGAGTTAATTGATGAAACCTACAATTCCTATCAGAGGTGGATTAAAGCTTAAGGCTTACTTAATAATCAATCGCTAGGAAGAGATTCCAACTTTATGTTTTTAGGTTTAGGAATATGGTTGTCTCGAGAGGGAAACCGAATTCAGTTTAGAATCCGTCCACGGATAGCATAATTAGACTCAACAATGTGTTATCTTTTGTTTGATAGCCAACTAGTCTAGGTCCTCTTTGGGTTTGCTTTCCTATCTTGATTATTCTCTTTGCTCATTCATTCTCGCATTACACTTAGAATTTAGTTTTTAGTAAATCTAAAAACCTCTGTTATTAATTTTAGGCTAGATAACAAGGAACGAAGTAGTAACTCTAGGATTTCACTTTCCCGATGGATACGATATTTTTAATACTTGCCATTGTGCTAGGCTGCATCGATAGGTTCACTATCTTAGTTATAGTTGCATAAGCATACCGCATCAAGTTTTTTTGGCACCATTGCCGGGGAACTTTGTTTGAAAACTAGAGTGAAATCTGCTATTTGTTACTTTAGCCATTTTTATTTTCTATTTTTGTTATTACTTTATATTTAGTTATTCATTCATTTATTTGTTTGGGTTGTTGCTGCCTTGTTCATTTCAGGTAGTTTATGACCAGGAGTTCTAATCCTGCACCAGTAGACCCTCTGCCCGAACCAGAGTGATCCCTCAGGCAGTTGAGGAAGCAATTAGACATAGAGGAGGATGAGGAGAAGATAGAGATTCCTGTCCATACACTAGTAAATATGGGAGACGATAATAACAACGTCGCTGAAGCCAACAGGACGATGTACGAGTTTACTAGACCTTCCTTGGAGAAGACGCACACCAGTATATTGAGGCCACTTGTTGCAGAGAATAATTTTAAAATTAAGCCAAATGTCATTCAGATGGTGCAATAGAGTGTACAGTTTGGGAGCTTGCCCAGTGAAGATCCTAATGGCCACATTGCAAATTTCTTGGAGATTTGTGATATCTTCAAGATAAATGGGACTACCGATGATGCCATTCGACTTAGGCTGTTCCCATTTTCCTTGAGGGATAGAGCAAAGAGATGGCTACATTCCCTACTAGCTAACACTATCACCACCTGGAGTTCTTTGGTTGAGAAATTTATTTATAAGTACTTTCCTCCTGCTAAGACTGCAAAGATGCATAATGATATTTCTTCTTTTGTGCAGTTTGATGATGAGAGCATGTATGATGCGTGGAAGAAGTATAAGGACTTGCTGAGATGTTTCCCACACCATGGTTTTCCATTAGGGATGTAGGTGCAGACTTTTTATAGTGGCTTAAACTTAGCCACCTAGGCAAGATGGTGATGTAAAATTGTGGGGGCCATCAATAGTAAGATACCAAAGCAGGCCCAGAACTTAATTGAAGAGATGGCCATGAACACATACCAATGGCGCCTTTC